>NC_051184.2:30635022-30835021 GCF_013339695.2 Rhipicephalus sanguineus | reverse complement strand
CTGCGGCTGTACATATTACACACGGTAACCCTCACTGAGCGAAAATGGGGTAGATATGTATGCGCTGCTTGACAGATAACAAATAGCTGACTGGGCTAGTCGGTTGTGCATACTTGAAATAAATAGCGCAAAAAACCGGACGGCCACGGGGGTGGGCGCAGCCGGTTGCTGTGACTGTTAGTCTTTTTGCCTGGTTTCTATCATTACATTTTTTTGTTCTGTTCTTGTTTCTGGTTTTAACTTTCCCGTAAGCACTTATAAGATCTTTCTTGTCAATAAAAATTCAGTTGGAAGTCAGCGCTTGTCCTGTGTGTTTCCTTTCCGTGGCCGTCCGGTTTTTGCGCTGTTTACTTCAAGTCGACAGATAAAGCTCAAGAGCACCGCCGAACATGCACCTCGTGGCAGTGCACATAGGCTACGAATTATCAGCCTGCTGCGAGCGCATCGTGCCAACTCGACCGTTAAGCGCTGAGCGTAGTGGGTGAGTACAAAATGAGAAAAAGGAATGATCAAGCGGAACAACTTTCATGCGCTATGCAATTTTAGTAATATGCGGGGGGAGCATTCCCGTATCTTTAGTCCGAATAAGTCGGCATTATCAATCATATTCGCACATGAGGGTAAGCAGAAACTAAAATATGAAAGCTGTCGTTATATTTTTCCCCGTTTGCATTCCGATACGACATGCCTTTTTTTTTTTTTATACAAGTACCTGCAGCGCCACGAGGGCATTATTGCAGGGGGGCAATTCAGGAAAAAATAGATACAATAGCAAAATATATGTAAATTCACATACAGACATGAAAATGTGAGCAAGCGATGGACTCCGCGTGAAAAATTGGCAACACATGCGAACGAAAAAAAAAAGTATCAGAAAAAGCAGGGAGACAGGTAATTAATACCTCACGGGAGATCAGCATGTAAAAACGATTGGAATTCGGATAATGTTTTACAATGAGATATACCCTTTGGAAGTCTGTTCCAGTACATGGAGGTGTGAGGAAAAAAAGAACATTGAAACACATTCGTGCGGCAGCGCATTTCCAAAACCTTACATTCATGATCACTACGTGTAGAGATGAAGTGAGGGGGGGAAATGTACAAGTTTTTATTCACTCCTGTGAGATCAAAGTAAATTTGGAAAAAAAGTTCCAATTTAATGGTTAGGCGGCGTCGAGATAGGGTTTTCCAACCAAGGTTGTCTTTAATTAATGAAATGCTGCTTTTATAGGTGAAATTACCAGTGACAAACCTGGCTGCGCGATTCTGGATACGCTCAAGTTTATCAATAAGACATGAGATGTCGGGGTCCCATGCTGCGCAAGCATACTCAAGAATTGGACGAACATACATATTATATAGTTGTTCTTTAACACTGTTAGGGGCATTGTAAAAATTGCGTCTAATGAGGTTAAGCATTCTAGAAGATTTTAAAGCGACATGTTCAATGTGTCTAGTCCAGGTCAGATTTTCTGAAAAATAAACCCCAAGATATTTATAGTGTTGCACCCGTTCAAGGGATATATGATCCAAATAATAGTCAGATCTCACAGGGGAACGTTTGCGGGTGAAAGATATAAATTGACATTTAGCACTGTTCAAAGACATACACCATTTGCCGCACCAATTTTGAATTGTGTTTAAATCGATTTGCAGACTATTAACATCATGTTCGTTTGTTATATTCCTGTAAATGACGCAGTCATCTGCATATAATCTGACACTGCATTGTAGACCCTGTACGATATCATTAATGTAAACCAGAAATAACAGAGGTCCTAAAACGGATCCCTGTGGCACGCCAGAGGTAACGGTTGTTTCAGTTGATTTAACACCATTAATCAACACATGCTGTGTCCTTCCGGAAAGTTAATTTCTAATCCAAGCTACTATAGTAGGATGAATACAAAGAGATGATAATTTATACAATAACAAATCATGGGGAACAGTATCGAAAGCCTTTTTGAAATCTAAAAAAATGCAGTCTACTTGAAAACCAGAGTCGTAGGAGTAAAACAGATCATGGCAGAATTCAACCAAATGCGTTGTACAGGACAAGCCAGACCTAAAACCATGTTGAGCGTATGAAAAGAAACTATTGTTTTGGAGGTGTTTCATCACAGCACCGTAAATTATGTGTTCTAATGTTTTGCAGCAAACAGAAGTAAGCGAGATTGGTCTGTAGTTCTGTATAGAATGTTTGGGACCACTTTTGTGAATGGGAACAACAGCCGCTGATTTCCATTGGGTTGGGACTGAACTGCTGTGTAGAGACTTGTTACACAAGATGACTAAGAAATTGGCAATTTCCTCAGTGCATGCCTTAATTACCTTGGTTGGTATGCCATCTGGGCCTCCAGATGAATTGTTTTTTAGGTTATTAAGCAGTTTAAGTATACCATTATACGTTGCAGTAACCATGGGCACATTCTCGTAGTGTAAATCTGGCGTTGCAGGAGGTAGATTAGTGGACATGTTAGAAAATACCGATTTAAAGTAGGAATTAAAAGCGCAAGCCTTCTCGTAATCATCAAAGACTGCTTGATCGTCGACTAATAGATTGGGTATCGCGCTGACCTCCTTGCTGTTTACTTTAATAAATTTCCAGAAGTCTTTGGGATTTTCTTTGAGCCTTACATCGAGCGAAGCGATGTATATCTGTTTTTTCACTTTAATCGCATGCTTTATTGTGTAGCCTAAGTTACGCATTTCTTCATAAACAGTCTGACTGCGATGTTTTAAATACGCGGCATATAGGCGGCGTTTTCTGCTAATCAAAGTTCGAATTTCCTTGTTTATCCATGGTTTGTCATTACGGCGACGACTGGTCAGGAGTTTGGAAGGAATGTATTCTTCAACTAAGGTCATCAGTTTATCTGCAAAGGCAGACCACAGTTCATCAATGTTTAGCGACTCGGAGAGATTACAGAAATCTGGATAAAAACGACAAAGTTCTTGAGATAACGAGGCATAGTCACCTCGGTCATAATAGTATACTTTTCGGGGTTGTTTGTGAGCTGCTCTTAGTGATGTAATATTTATTATTTATTTATTTGGTTTGAATACATAGAAAACACGAAGACACAGAGGAAATAGGGAGGGAACAGGCTGACAACTGCCACCTAAAGGGGCACAACGCCTGCCTGCTCATTTGGGAAAGGGGAAACATTGGGGAAAGGAAGATAGGGGGGAAAGAAAAAGGAAAGAAAATAGGTCAGAAAAAAAACAAATAACACAGACGTAAACACGAATAAGTGGTCACAAGGAAAATTGTCTATACGCGCGAGGCCAAATCGGTACTTTTTAAGAAAGTAAGTAGGGCTCGATGGGCCTGGTCACGCCGAGCAGCACAACCCCTCGGGAACAGGCAATCATCAAGGTTCGTACACTTGAGACCAATAAGTCCATATTCCTTGATGAGCAGTGCTCGCTGCATAACAAATGCGGGACACTCAAAAATTATGTGTTCTAGTGTCTCACAGGAGTCACACGACGTACATGATGGACTGTCTACACGACCTTGTCGGTATAAGCGCTCACGCACTAATACAGAGCCAACTCTTAGCTTATATAAGAGGGCTCTGTCACTGTAATATTGCAAGTACCAACGACGCAGTCATGACAAGTACCAACGACGCAGTCATGATCACTAATACCTGGGAAGTGAATATAATAATATTTTAAAAGCTTTCTTGCATGCGAAAACCAAACTATATGCGAGAAATATCTTCTTAACACGTGTGGAAAATATTATAGTTCCGGAACAAAGTTCAAGGCAAGACGTTATTTATTTCTATTGCTACGGTCTCAAACCAGCGAATTATATGTCACGAATCATCTCAAACGGGTTCTTATGTTAGGTTTTTGTCGCGCCCGCGTTCCGACTCATCATAGTGAAAAAGAAACAGAGACAGCAGCGGTGAACTCGGAACTTTGCGCCAGGTCCGTAGCCAGGAATTTTTTTCGGGGGGGGGGGGGGGGGGGGGGGGGGGGGGGCACTTGCTGAAAACCTTGACTTTGTGAGAAAAACACCTATTTTTATTATTTATTTTTAGTAAAAACACATACTTCACCAAATCACCAAAATTTCGAAGGAGGCCCGGGCCCCTAGCCCCCCCCCCTGGCTACGGGCCTGCTTTGCGCTCGCATGCATTATTGCTGCTTAGACTTACACCACTTTCATGCACAACACAAATATCCGATTGAAACTTCGTCCCATCGAGACGGTCGTAGATACCTTTTGTAGCGACGAAAACCCATAAAAATCCTGCAATCTTGACGATCACTTCTGCACTGACGCACGAATCCACAGAGCACACAACGGAGCACACAATCCCAACGAAAAACCGCGGCTACACAACGGATGGTGAATGCAGCGCGGTTTTCAGGGAATTTTGCAATTTTGTATGCTCATATATACACGCACACATACAAACTCAAGCGCGAACATACATAAAATATGGTTGAACCCTTCCCCCCCCCCCCCCCCCCCACCGCGAAAAAAGTTTCTGGTCACACCCCTGTCTTTCATTTATGTCACCGACCAATTATAACTATATAGTCACAGCGGTGACAATTGTTCTCGTGCTAAGTGCGAGGTCGCGAGTTCGTTTCCCGGTGGCGTTGCAACGGGACGGGAATGCGGAGAGCGCTCGTGTGTCTAGCTTACGGGTGGATGATTAGCAAACTCAACATAGATCGATATCCCAACCACCTTTTTTGGATTAGCGGCCAAACGTCAAAACGTCTGTGTAGTTAGATTTAGGTATACTTACACGTTAAAGAACTGGTGGTCAAAATTATAATCAGGGCGTCCCGAACTATGAGCTTGTCCCCATAAAGCATCTTGTTGTGGAGAAGCCACATTCAAAGACCTCCTTTTAGCCAGTTTTGCATGCACGCAGAGACGACTTTTGATATGCTTAGAGAGCAATTCGTACACAATGCCGCCGATTTTTAAAAAAAAAGATAACCTTGCATGCTGCCCGCGCATCCTGCACGTACGGAGCACGGTCCGCCCTCAAGTATACAAGGTGTACTGCTGCGCACTTTGGCTGCGATAGCCTTTTTCTTTACTTTCCTTTTTTTTAAATTTAATTTGTAGTTGTATTACGAATACTCGGTCCGAGCTTCCGTATGCGAAAATCTTCACCAAAAAAGCACTACACGAAAATACCTGTGCAAATTTACTTTATTTTACAAAAGATTTTTACCATATATTGGGGAAGCAGCTTTATTAAAGGGCCCGTAAACAGGCTGCGACTGTTTTTTTTTTACACCTCCCAAACAAGCTCGCTAATTCGTACAGTAGACCGCGGCGATCACGTTTTCCGAATATTACAGCGCTGCGCGCCGCGCATACCCCCCATTTCGAAAAACAATTCCCGCGCTTCTTTCCTACGCCTGACCAATCCTCCTCGTACGCGCAGTGGCGCAAACTCGGCGATCGGCGAGTTTACGTGGCACTGAGCTTTCAGGCCGGATTTCCTCAAGGAGATCACAGAGGACAGCCGACGTCCGCTAGGCCTGACGGACGTCGCCAAGCCTAACGGCTTTGAGCGCTTTCAGGCGGGAAAACACAGGATGATCGAATGAGCGCAAATTAAAGCGAATCTAAAACATATGAATATGCAGAATGTAATGCATTACATATGAACGTGCATATGAATATGCATGTAATGCAGAAAAATTATGCGGCCAAGAAAGCGCTACACAATGTGGAGACTAGTACTTTCCTCACAGGCAGCGTCTCGCCTCCAGGAGAGGCGAGACGCTGCCTGTGAAAAGGTCGACTGGCCTATTATTATTATTATTATAGTAGTAGTAGTAGTAGTAGTAGTAGGTGGTAGTGGTGGTGGTGGTGGTGGTGGTGGTGGTGGTGGTGGTGGTGGTGGTGGTGGTGGTAGTAGTAGTAGTAGTAGTAGTAGTAGTAGTAGTAGTAGTAGTAGTAGTAGAGATTCTCCTGGACCTTTTCCAACCACTTTCTGGAGGTCTGTTGGCCACAATGTCGGCAATAACTTCTGACCGAATTCAACGATAATTACTCGCATACTATTAACATTAACTATTGTTTTATATTGGACATGCATTTATTAACAGCAACGGTTTTTTTTTATACAGTCTCGTTCCAGTGACTGAATTGCCTACCAATTTTTCTACTCTGCGTGTGCGCACGAAAAATGCCATCCTTGGTTGCATCTTGGTACAGCGCCCCCACCTAACCGCCTTTAAAGTCGCGCCACTACACGCGCCAACGTGACGTTGACAAGACACATGGGAGGTTTTTGAGAGTCTAACTGCTTAAGCTGGTCCTGTAGATAAGCTGCAGCGGTAGAAATACAGCTTATAGTCCATGGAAACAACTGCGTTACTCTTAACAATGCATGGTATAAAGGCTATTCACCACATTCACTCGAGGCTTTGTAGTTGCAACAAACGGGGAGTCACAAGATCCACTGCATAGTTGTCACCGTCCCCAGTAAAGAAGTGATGCCACAAATGTGATGCCAAATGCATTAACCCCGTGTAGGTTTGCCTATATTCTTGACATGGTGATATAAAAATCGGCTGTGGTACATTGGTATAAAGTACAAAGAAATAATATAAAACAAATTTCATTAAAATCAAGCCAGTAGTTTACTGAAAAAAAGTGGGACATATATGTCCCACTGACTCATGAGAGTGTTTTCAAAAAGTGGTTAAACATTGTCCCACTGTCTCATGAACGCACCATCTCGCGATTGCATCAACGGGTATTTGGGACAAAACGGCCGAAGCAAGTGGCACATAGTATCGCTTCTCACGTTTTGTCGAAGAAAGTTGTGCGGACCTCATTTCCAGCACTAGAACACTACCTGCACCTGTGTCTCTTGTGAGCCTTCATAGCGATGTGGTCTGTTCCCGTAAAGCTCACTTCACCGCATGCGCCAAACATTTTATTTTCATTTGCCTGTCCTGGCTTTGGCTGTCGAAATTGTCGAGTACGGCTGTTGTCCCTGAATATGCGCCTACTTTTCAAGAGGAATATGATATCAAGAAATTACACCATCTCCCGCTAAGGGGGACCACGAGGTGATGCGAAGCCGGAGCATTTGCACGATCGCGTTCCGTTGGGCATGCTTCCGACCTCGCGTCGTGGAACGTGAAGAGGAACGCTACGCGCGTCGTGTCTTCCCTCTAGCCTGGCCGTTAATTCTCACAGGGCGAGCGGGGAACGCGGTCGACAGGCGCGCGAGAGGGGGGAGCGTAGGAGAGGAGGGGACGCGCATGCGCTCATCGCGTCGTTGCGCAGGAGAGAATGAGGCGCGCGAGAGGGGGAGTAGAGAGGGAGAGATGGGGAGGGGTAGTGGAGAAAGTGGAGGGGGAGTGGAGGTGTGTGGAGAGGGTTTGCGCAAGGGTGGTCACGCCGCACAAAAAATTGATCGAAATTCTGCGCCATTGTAACACTGATTCCACCCCTTAGAAAGCATGGTAAAAGAATTTCCCTTGAGATTACGAAGACATGGGTAAGATACGAGTAACTTAGCTTTGCGCTAACTGCAACAGGTGACGTGGGAGAAAAATTTTTCTGCAGACGGGAAAGTGGGATGTATGTGTCCCGCTGTCACACAAAGGGTTAATGAAACTGTTTTTGCTTGTGGAAAGCCCCAAAACAGCACATCAGTACAATCTTCACATATGCAAAAGGGTAGCCACACTATGCGCGTTGACAGCTTAGCTAGAGATTGCCTCTTCCCTGTGTATTTGTACTATTGTCTTTACAGCTGTGTGTGTGTTGGTCGAGTACATATGTTTACCAACTACAAAGCATGGCACACTATAGATGACGTTGCCGTTACAGCTATGGCTGGTGTTCCAACAAAAGCATGTGCGAGGGCAGTGGTGTTTGTTGGTTGTCCTTTCGCTGCCTTGAAGACCAATTTTTCATTTAAGATAATGTATACTTGGAATTAGCGTTGACAAGAAAAAGTTTGAATGTTGCAGCTAGTAATGTAGACGGTGGCGTACATGTGCCCACTGCACACTCGCTATACACAGGGAAACAAGAAACAGGTAAAAATATTTTATTTGTAGTGCATGACAAATGGTGTAACAAGTAACAACAGGCTGTGGGAGATTCCCGTTGGAGACAAACCATCCTCCACACCGCCTACAATTTTTGACAGGTGTAGATTCATAAAGGTCTCTCTTAGGAACAGCCATTGATTCATACTCGAACAAAACCTCTATCAGCACAACATTAATCAACAAAAAAAGTGTTCTACATAGAGACCCAAAGGAACGTCTGCAAAAACTACAATAACAGTGTACTAATACAAAATTAACTGTGCATCTATCAAAAGCAGCATCATTTGAGCCAAAACAATGCTTGCTAAAAGTTTTAATTCACATTCATGCCAACTTTTTGAGGTATCAAAACTGTCACAGCATGTACAGTGCTTGGCGATTGAAATGCAATACTCGGAGCACATGGCGACTGGCAGTGAGGGTGACCGTGAGGGCGAGAGCGTTCGTGACGCATGGTGGCTGCATCCCATAAGCAGTTGTTCAGTTTGTGGTTCTCGGTGGTGCCAGCAGAGCACTGAAATCCTTCATAACCCACACTCGCCAGCTCCAGTCGCGTAGTGCAATGCAGCGTGCGAGCAGTCTAAGGAAGTCAAGGCAAGCAGCGCTTCGCAAGCAACACTATGAAATATAGACTGAATGGCTGTCTACCGGATGCAGTTACCATGTGTCACAAACGCTCTCACCGTCACCACCAGCAGCCACGCGCTCCGAGTATCCCGTTTCAATCGCCGAGCACTGCACACATAAAAGTTTTATACTAAATGCCATAAGCTTCATCAAAATCTGCTGTGTATGTGCTACTGGATCGCAGTTTCGATGATAGCTCCCATCCACTTGACGATTAGGTCCGTGTTACCAAAGTTCAGATTCTTTGTCGGCTGAAGGCACTTCAATCACACGTGGCGAGTCCGTTAGCTTTGCTACTTGTTCCCCTTCAACGACATCACCAATTATCCAAGCCGGGTAGCCCTCGAGCTGCTCGATTTCTGCACAGTATGCCTGAGCCTTCTCTTTTGGTAGGCACATCAGTAGTCCACCTGGGTATCGGAAAATGAAAAGATCCAATGGCTATGTGACAGGTATCGGAGCCAAAGGCCGCATTTTATACCACATAAGAAGCACAGGATGCACTGATGGTACACAATTCACTAGTCAATGCATGTCGACGGTGTCTGTAAAGCTTCGAACATAATCAGGATAGGGTTCTAGTACTGTGTAGTGCCTGTAGAGCTTCTTTCAGGCCGATTTGCTGGCTGATATTCACATGGAGGCCTCAGACAGCATAACATAGGAAAACCTTGAAATGTGCTAAAAGACCTACTTGCTAGGCAGCAGGAAAACAAGTCGCTGGTAGCCAGTTTTGCCAGTGTGTGTTCTGCCAACGGCAACATGCCATGCATGTTTTCCTACTAAAATGGCCATGTCTTAACCCTTTGAGGGTTTACGCCGTACATGTACATCATTGCCTGTATATTTAAAATGTGCCTTTTTCGATCATTTTTCTTGCTTGGCATGTGCTGCCACATTTCGGGAATACGTGGAATTTTTTCTAGTGCTGATGCCTCTCGGTTTCTTTTTTATGCTCTCCTACAGCGGTGTGCCGGCTAGTTTTGGTTTCGTCCTTCAGCCAGTTCCCGTTTATTGCGCCCGCAAAACTGATGGCTTTCCTGTTTAGAATGTTTCAAAAGGTGACAGATTTGTTACTAGTATCTCAATTATTGCTCCCCGGTAAGCGATTACGCCCGTTTCCGTGCAGGCGCTGACTGACACAAACAATGCTGCTGTGGTTGCGTTTCCTGTTTCGCGGACTCTCAAAACCCGCTTATGCTCCTGTTTTGGGGACTCTCAAAAAGCGCTTATGTTTTGTTGGCGATAAGACGAATGATTATTATAGGTTTCGGACTTGTTTTTGCTTTCCAGACACACTCACAACTACACAATTTTCTTCAGTGCGCTCACCCGCATAGTTTGCTTGTGCTATGGAAGTGCGCGCCGGTTTCTCGGCTGCAAAAGTGAGTCTAGCGACGATTCCTCTGAATCGCCACTCGACTGGCGAATCAGAATCTGATTCAGTAAATGTCAGCTTGTCATACGAGGTGTTACTTACGAGTTAGGATTGAGATGTTGATGAGCAAGTGACATCTCAAAAGTGTACACAGCGAGACGATGCTGACTGGATAAAAAGTGGCTTTTCTCCCTTTGTGTTTCCACTTGACGCCACTTCGTGCACTTACTTTTGTATGTCTATGAACTACAGACACGTTTATTGCAATGCATAATTTCTTAACAATCGTATAGGTTTTTTTTTATAATTTGTCTCGCTGTTACTCATGAAAAAACCATGTGCATGTAATAACACAAGATTTTTTTGTCACTTTACGGTCACCCAAAAAAGATTTAGACAATTTTTTTCTTAAATAGATTAGTCTGAATAATTTAATTGAGCAATAAAAAAATACACATTTTTTGGGACACATTTCACGAAAAAAATCGACCCCCAAAGGGTTAAGGGACACTAAAGAGAAAAACGATTTTTCTTGGATTTGTAAGTTACTCTTTCACAATACCAACATCACCACGCTTGTTGCACGAGAATACGCTTGGTAAGCGAGAAAGTGCATGAAAAGAAAATTCAGGTGGCGGTGCCATCTTGCAATTCCCGCACAAAACGCCGTGACGTCACAGATTTTGATGGCGTCCACTAAGTCCTACGTCGTTACGAATTGGTAAATTATGAAGTAGATTGTTCTCTGAGGGCGCCAGAGACTTAACGTACCAAGTTTCAGGAAATTTCGTTTAGCCAATGTTGCCAAAATACGAACAATAGACTTTGAAATTCGCGACATCATGCATGGGGATTTCAGTGCAAAATTTAAAAATGAAATTTTGACCCTGATCTTCTCCCCTATTAATAAACTTACGATGGCGAAATTAAAGACATTAGAGTTCTCAGAGTACGGTTTATCAATCTAAACCGATTCATGGTTTCACTTTGTCCCTTTAACACTCCTGGCATTTAAAAACTGACTTTGTACTAAAGGGCTCTTGTTACAATACGAAACTATATGTAGGAAGCAGAAAATGCACAAAACCCCTTTTCTATTGCTGAAAAATAAATTTTGGCAGCTTATTATTTGTGCAGCAGCTCCTCTATGAATTCCATGATTAACACCTAACAAAGCACGTTGATTCCACATCGGAGTTATGAATCTTGCAGTGCATGTTACTGCCCCACATTAATCTTTCAAGAGACAGGCATCCTACAAATGGACGTTGAACTTTTTTATTTCTTGAAAACCTTGAAAGCAGTGCGAATCACGGCACAGACTTCTGCTGTTTTCACGATGCTCAAGAACTATTACCAACTAGCCCAGCTGTCAATTCTTCTACAGGACGTTGAACAATAGGCTTCTGGTTACTGGCTCACCTGACGTCTCAGCCGAGTATCCCTGCATGAGCTTGAATGAGGTGCCCGTGGCAGCCAACAGGGCAGGGACCTTGGCAATGATCGGCAATGTGTGGATCACAAAGCCCAGTGAACGCTGCTGCACTTGGACCAAATTCTGTGCATGGCCGAGCAACCCAAAGCCTGTGACGTCCGTGGCGCCGTGGCACCCGTGTTTGTGCATCAGTTGTGCCCCTGAAGGAACAAAAAAAAGCCCACATTCAAATGCAGTATTTTTTTTAAAGCGACGCTTCTATGAGTTACACATTTCGGTGGCGGTAGCAGCTTGGTTTGCAAAAAACCCAGTGCTGGCTTGTGTACAGAAATGCAGTTGAGTACAAAGTGCATAAGTAGGCCCTCGAAGGTGCGCCAATCACATGCGTATTTGCATGCACCGTTTTCCAATAACTGATGCCCCCTCGATTGTGTACTTGTTGGCGATCAGCCCTTTCTGACATGCAAAATCATCTTTTAGCGAGGTCATAGGCGTGCACAGGTTTGCCCATCAGGGGGGGCGAAGGTTCGTCGCAGTGGCCCCTCCCCCTCCTATTAAGTCAATGTACGAGGCAGATTTCGCGCCCCCCCCCCCACCTCTTAGGTGACTAGGGGGGGGGGGGGTCGATGCATGGGGCAGATTTTGCGCCCCCCCCTCTTAAGTGACTGGGGGGGGGGGGGGCCGCCCCCCCAGTCACTTATGCCCACTGTCACTTATGCCCACTGCCCCCACTGTGCGCACACCTATGAGTGAGGTCACTTGTCGTTCCACATTTCAATGTTGCATTTCATTGTTTCACGCAGGACCGTTGCTGTTGCCTGTAGCTATAGAAGTGTTGCTCTGCTAAGTACATGGGTAAAGGTACGATTCCCGGCATGGAGGAAGGAAAAAGTTAATAGGGAGCATTACGCAATGCTATAGAACGAAAGAAAGAAAATTAGTAGGTCAGGCACGCACACCGCCAAGCTTCACTTGCCCCCATTTTCCTGATAGGGAAAGGGCTCCTAATTGTTTTCTTTTAAGATTACATTTCATCAAACTTAACCTTAATGCAGAAAAGTTAGAAATGCTGTGTATAAAGCAGGAGTTAATCATTATTCTGGAAATTTCACTTGTTTCTATGCATATTCATACTTTCAATTAACCATGCAATGTGTTCTTAGGCGAGCAATGTAGATGCACCTATGTATGATGTGACCAGTGTTTGATCAGTCATGTAATGCAAGAAACTGCTGCTAGACAAAAGCGAGCAGAACTACAGTGATGTCATAACAGCCAAAACCCGTATTCACATCTTTTATTGCGTGGCACAACCACAAGTGTATTTAAATAAATCAGTAAAATATTAATTGCAAATAGCAAGTTTCCACTGGCTATCCATAAATAGCCATATTCCCAGTTGCTGCTGAAGGAACTATGCTGTCTTGACAATACTCCAGCTGTTTCTATAGCTCCAAGAAACATTCCAGGCAAGGTGATCAAGATTATATTGGTTAGACCTTGATGATGGTTTATTTTATAGTTCGGTAGGTGGCACATAAGTATTTGCTTATGCTTCAAAAATATTCCGAGGCATGGATTGCCTGTCAATGTACAGTAATACCTCGTTAACTCGAACTCGCATATCTCGAAAAATCGGCTAAGTCGAAGTTTTCCGCGGTACCGAACAATTTGCCATAGGTGCAACGTATTCATTGCCCTTTATCTCGAAGTATTTCCGTGCCCACTTTCGGTTATCTCGAAATCTCGACTGAGAATGGAACCAAAACTTCGCCGCCGAACCGTTTCACAAAATACTAGCGGCAAAATGTCATACGTTTCACAAGGTTCACGCGAGGCTGCCGCGTTTACGACGAAGTGGACACTGTTCCCAAAAGTAAAGTCGGAACCTAGCGGCATACCAACTTTGTCGAGCAACCCTGTGTCACGTCATGTGACGCCATAGACGTGCACATAAGCAGGCCCTGCAAAATAGCTCGGGTCGTACACGTTTTGTTTACCGTCAGAGATGCGATTTCAGCATTTTATTTACTCAAGGCACGTCGTGCGGATTTTTTCATCGGTCGTGCGATATGGTGAGGATAACGCCACCAAAGCAAAGCAAGTCACTGATGCTGCAAAGAAAGGTAGCCCTAATCAAAGAAACGGATTCGAGGCTCGAAGTTTCCGGACGTCAAAACGGCGCTGAATGTGTGGCATCGTGCGAGAGGAGCCCCTTCCAGTCACATCGACAGATAAGGCCGATTCTCTGGACTTAGCGGTGGGCTAAACTGATCTAGCCTGCAACATCGGCTGGTTTGACCATTTTCTTAAGTCAAACAACGTGGCGTCACGCCCAGTGATCGCGGCAGCGTCGACGCAGCGACTCGAGGGGTGACGACATCCGCCGAAACAAGAAACATGCTTCGCTTGATGCGAAATAAATTTGAGTGCAGCGGCGCGGATGATCGGCACATGCGATGTGTTAAGCAACTCGAGAAAGCTAGGTGCAAGTGTTACCGAGAGGCAGACCAGCCTTTGTCGGTCTCTCTGCACTAAATAAAAAGGCAGTGCCGAAAAACACAGCTGGTTAATAGCGCTGGTATGTCATTATTTTTCTTCAAAACCTTTACAAAGAGCCAGTTAGGCACTCCTGTTAAGAAACTGGTCAGTAGGGATAACGTTTCTAGATAGAATTGAACTTCTCAATGGAATTTGCCCACCTTTGCTTATCTCGAAAATCTGCTTATCTCGAAATTTTTTCTGGTTTTTACTACTTCGAGTTAACGAGGTATTACTGTATATATAATACATAGCCACTGAGAAGCCACAAGGCTGTAACTTAAAAAACGCTGCTATACTACTGGATTTTCGATGCAGTGAGTCACCAAACGTCATAGTTGTCAACATATATTAGTCAGACGTGTCAACAGAAAGCAACACAAGTAAAATATTCAAATGAAACACTTATCAGAGTCACAGAAACGAGCACCAACCAGTAAGGTTAAGGCGCGCCATGCAGTCCATCGCTCGGAAATAGACTCTATGAACGTCTTCTTCGCTGATGCCGGCCTTATCTAGCTGAGCGCGGCGCTCTGGCTTCTCGAGCCACTGATGAGCATTCACAGCCACCTGGGTTCCCAGAGGTTTCGTCAACACCAAACACGTCTCCCGCTTGAGCATTGTCCGGCCTGTAGTAAAAGTCATAATGGCATTCAATGACCTATAGTTCAAATTTACTTAACCCCTTAACGTTTTATATTTTGAGAGATTTTCTGTCTAAAAATGTTAATTTCTTTTTATCTTGATGTCGAATCTTTTGCTTCTAAAAAGCATGTTTTGATTGATGAAAAAAAATGCAAGCATATATTAACTCAAATTAGCATAACGAAGTTTACTGTCTCATGGCTTATTAGCGTCGTTCACGATTCCCGAAATAATGTCATCATCGAGAATCTGGCACATATGACACGTCAGGTCATCAAAGCAAACTTCGGTATCTGAATAATTAGCACCTGAAGAGCTGTACAATGACGAAAGGCTTCTTTTCCGCGACGAAGCATGAGCAACGCATGCGTCGCTTTCACCGGACAAGATTTTTTTAAGAACAAGTCACGAAAAAAATGCGAAATGGAGGTAAAATAAAAGAAACTGCCAAGCAAATGCTGCCATCTGTGAAGTGACACAGGAACTAGCCTGAAAACCAGCGAGTCTCGTTCAAAATGCTCATGGGGAGATATTATTTCAAGCGGACGAGCCACACTCGTCCAGAACGGTTTGGGCACAGTTTGGAAAGGACGAGCTAGGCTCGTCCAAAATGGTTAAGGGGTTAAAGGGACCGAAAACCAATTTTTATGGCACCTGTTTTCTTTAGTGCAACGGAAAGCTTACCAGCCAGACCGTCAAGTCGCGGAAATGGTAGCGTGGAAAACACCGTGAAACATTTATAATCAAAATTTTTCGATCTGTGGGGACTACGAAGCCGTATACACAGAACACATGCTACAAACATTGGGAGGTGAGCGTGAGAGCGGTTCGTGTTTGTGCACGACAGTTCCCTGCACATGCGCCACGGCTTGACATGTTCCACTAGTTGCAGCAAAGGCAGCGCTGCTTCTCAGCATGCAACTTGTTTTACCTAATAAGCAGCACAGAATAGTGCCAGAATGGATAATAATATGCATACTATAATTATGACCACTAGTTATGGTGCGCATGAAAGCATCAGGCTACGTACAGCAAAGTGAACGACTCCACGATAGAGCACTGCACGGGCTCGGGCCTACCCGAAAACCCGGGCCCGGCCCGGCCCGTGGGCCGGGCCGGGCCGGGTAAAGTAGCTCTTACGGCGGGCCTGGGCCGGGCTCGGGCCTGAAGCTCCGGGCTTAGGGCCGGGCCCGGGTTTGAGGTCGCGGGCTCGGGTCGGGCCGGGCTTAGACTTTGCTGGGTTCTTAAATGAACACTATAGTGAAGCACTGAATCGGTTTAGACTGATAAAGTGACGTCTAAGAACTCGAATGTCATATATTTCACCATGACATGTTTATTATCAGACGAGAAAATCAAGGTCAACATTCCATTTTTTAAATTTCGCGCCGAAATCTCCGAGCCTGACGCCACGGATTTCAAAGTGTATTTGTCGTATTTGGGGACATTGGCTCTATAAATTTCCTGAAACTTGGTACGTTAAGTCTGTGGCCCCCTCAGAGTCAACGTACTTCATTTTTAGTGATTAGGAACTACGTAGGACCCATTAGACGCCGTCAGAATCTAAGATGTCACGGTGTCTGCTGCGCGAAATTAAAGCGGGCGTCGCCACCCGCATTTACCATTTTGCGCGTTATCTCACTTACCAAGAGTCTTGTCCCGGCGAGCGTGGTGATTTAGGAATTGCTAAAGAGTAATTTACTGATAACAGAGAAATTGTTTTCTTTCTTGTGCCCCTTCATGTTTGTTCCACATACGTTGTGCATACGTAGTACATATATGTTTCACATTTTCTCTCGAAAAAAAAAATGCTTTCTTTATGTGGGGCAAGCTGTTTAGAGAAATTTTATTACAAACAAGTACTGAACTTCTTTTGCTACTTGCATATGGGGCTACTCGATTTATCTTAAACAGGCGAGCTCAACGTAGATATACCAGGCCCTTATATAGTTAACATGTCGTTATTCTGTGCTTTATTTGCATTCGTTATGATTTTATATCCCAAATGTATTCTGTAATCGCAGAAATAAATGTAATATAATAAATATATACCTGTAACTTATCGCAAAAGCGATCATAGAGCTCCAAAGCGAGGAAACGTTTTTGAAGTTTCCAGCCCTCCACTAAAACGAAAGGGCTGCACGGAGTCTCGTTACGTAGAATTCATATACAGAGACATTCTTTTTCCGTGGCTTCGTCACGGCCCCGAGTGGTCATGTGACGCGAGATGGACGTGCAGAGCCTGCTTGGTGTGCCCAATTTGTTAAAATTTGAACTTTCGCCTTTTTTCGCTATATCAGGTGTCTCAAACCCACCTCAGCTAACGGGCCGCATTCACGAAAATTTACTCCGGCTGGGGCCAGGACAGTAACGCAGCTAAAAGCGCGGGGAAGGGGGGGGGGGGGGGCTGTAGAGGGGCTAGGTCGTACCAAATGTCAGCCAGCGTTGCCATTTAAAAGAAGAGCTTTCCCATATGTCACATATGGGTCGTTTTCTGAAGGGTACTTGGCGGCAGGATTCCAACAACATATCGATACCTATCTTCAACATGACTAAAATCAGGACGCCGATTTTGAAATATAGAGTTTTAACGCGATAGCGTTAAAGAGCTCGTATCGCAGAAATTCCGCCGTCGGCGTCGGCGTCGGCACCGTTGGTTGTGAGCGAAAAAATGATCATCTTGTACGTGACCGAAAAATCGAAAAAAGCTGCAATAAAATAAATAATAAAAATGTTGGGTCCGAGTGAGAATCGAACCCAGGCCGTCTGCGTGGCAAGCACGTGTTATACCATACAGCCACGCCTCTGCTTGGAGCTGCACTGAAAGTAACTTTCATGCTTCCCAAAAATACGCGTCCTGTATACAGGCGTCACAGTACGAGATGTAATATCGCAAGTAATATTGCGTGGTACAAGCGTACATTACCTTCGGGTGTCACACCATGTCAATATCATAACGATTTGGTGGTTTAAAGACAGCCACCCATTACAGAAGGCACACACATTAGTGCGCGTATTCCCTTAAGACCACGTAGTGGGTGCATCGCAAATTGAAAAAGTTTCTCGCGCATAATTGCCCCTGGTTTAAAGCATGCTACCCATTACATAAGGCACACACCTTAGTGCGCGCATTTTGTTCAACACTCGTAGTGTTCGAAGTGCGCACTATAGGACAGGATATCGCTATCGCGTTCAACTCTTAAAGGCGAAGTTTTAAGCGTTCCCCAATCTTTTGTTTCACGGTTTAAGTATCAACACATGGTGGCCGCAGGGGATGCCTCACGACAAAAAAGGTTTACACCTGTCATGCCTGTGTAGCTTAAGCACATACTTATAAAGAAAATGAAAAAGTGGGACGAAGACAGTCGTGTGGGCCGCGGGCCTTTAGGGAGAGGCCCACGGGCCGCGTGTTTGGGTCCCCTGCTCTATACAGATATAGTGTGAAAACTACATGACACTGCCACACACACCGTTGGAATGTGCAGGAATAGCATAGGTTCAAACAGTGAGTCAAAATATATTCGCTTGACGAATATCAGGCTTGAAAAAAGACAATTACGAATTCCGTGCCGGGGTGATGTCCCTTTACCTCGAACCATAGGCATCCCATGAGTAAGCGTCGAGAAGCTTATTCGCGCCTTTATTACCAAACTGTAACGAACACCAAAAATAAATCGAGATCGTTTCGTCCACCTCCTGCCAGTTCTACCCGACGTAGTGCAGTGGTCACCTTCTACCAGTACAACATCGTTAGGAAGGCATAGAGTATTATGATACGGAAGAAAAGACGAGCGCGGTGCAAGCCATGCATAACATACACTGCTGAAAACTGCAAGCAGAAGCCCCCAAAGAGGAGTTTTAGGTGATACTGAAGAGTGCAGGTGCGTATCCAGAAGTTTTTTTCGGGGGGGGGGGGGGGGGGGGGGGTTCAACTATACTTTATGTACGTTCGTGCATGCGTTTGTATGGGTGCGTGTATATATACGCAAGCAAAATTGAAAATGTTCGGGGTGTTTCAACCTCCCCCCAACCCCCCCTCCCTTGGCTACGCACCTGGAAGAGTGTCACGACGTTCGGGGAACGATATATAGAAATGAAGGGATAAGCTGCACAGCTCTCATTCATTCTGCAGATGTCCACAAAGACATCCTAAATTTTGGTCCAGTGGTGGGAAGTTAAGAACAACGACTGCCGACGCCTTCACATTTCGCAAGGTAGATGTGCACCCCTGCGGCTAGCGCATACAGCGCGAGAAACTTTAGCGCGACAGGATATGTGATACAACTGTGGATGGCGTGGTTAAAGCCGGAATCTCTAGATAACTTGATTTTTTTCACGATAACACGGGAAAGAAATAAACTATAAAATATGCCCAAATACTTATGGACTCTATATAGTAGCCTTGTGATATATGAAATATATATGATATATGAAAAGAATGCTACCACAAATATTTTTTCGTCCATTCGGCTGCCTATACGTATTTCTAAAGTACACGTGGTGCACACGGTTTCTTCTTTTATCTAGATTAGTGTACATACAGCAAGGTAATAAACTTGGCTTTCTTCCTCCATCTTGCTGTGGCTAGGTACTACCATGCCGAAGACATGTGTTACATTTCCAGAAGTGCATGATTGGCTTTGTCGTTAGAGGCTTGTTTTAAATTTCAGTAAAGAGTGCAATGAGGCGTTGTGTTTCTCTGTATCCTCGTTTTTATTGCAATTCCTATCGAAACTGAACTCATGCTGCAAATCACTTTCTTACTACAATATCTGCTACAAAACGCTCTTGATGATCGCTATGCATTAGCAAAAAAAAAAAAAAGAAAAAGTTATAGTATACCATTGCCGAACAAACGTTCATTGTACCCAGTATGCCCACTCAACTCTTTCTACCGTGAGCCCATTTTTACACGAAATTACCGTAGGTCAAAGTAGAATTGTTAGCGAAATATTCGCCAACAAAGAGTAGATATTTGCTACTTCAAACACTTTCCCTGTAGATTCTATGTTCTGGCAACACCACCTATATTATTGGCTCTCGGGCCTCTGTCGGGCCTGATCTGCCGTCGGGCCGGGCCGGGCCGGGTAGGCGAAATTTTTTCTCGGGTTCGGGCCGGGCTCGGGCCGCGTATTGAATCACCGGGCCGGGTTCGGGCGGGTAAACTTGAACGAGGTCCGGGCCCGGGCCGGGCCCGGGCCGAAAATCATGGCCCGTGCAGTGCTCTACTCCACGATTCAGCTCCAAGGCTCGTCCTCTAGGCAGAGTGACACAAAGTTTTTTTGCAACTTTCAAACGCAATTAAAGAATATATATCTTACTCAGATCGCGAAAAGGACGCTAGAATCTGTAACTATAGTTTGCAGTCTTTTCATTTCCACCACGACATAATCACACAATCTGGCCAGTTGTCGGTCCCTTACACTGGTCAACCACGTATGCTGAGAACTCAAATGGAACAGCCTAACAGAGTCCTGGGCAGTTGTTGCAGGGTATGTACTACGTGTATTGCACTCGACATGAGTTGCAATGTACGAGCTGTGGCGGAGCGACGCTGCAGAGAAAAAGGTGGAGAGGATATTGCCATTCCGAGATAGTGTGTACCCCCTTCCTGCTCTACACTGTGGCCACATTTGTTAGGATTTTCGTTCATATAGCTTCAAAGAACTTGTTTCTAGAATGCAAAACATAAATAGATTTAGCAAGTGCCGTTGAAGTCTGGAGAATGTACTTACGAAATTATATCGGCCTCTCTACAAACTGCTGATGCTACGCCACCAATCATGGGCCACGGGTTCAGCACTGTCTGACCACCCGTGACTTTGGTGCCAGCTTCTTCGGCTAAGTCCTAAGGAGTAAGAAGGAGAGAAAAAAAACAGATTCTAGCTTTAACATCACTGTGGTCACAACTTCTATGACGAGGTTCAGTCTCTGATACTTAAGCAGACACTAAAGAGAAAAACGATATTTCTCGCATTAGTAAATTACTCTTTCACGATACCAAAAACACCATGCTTGCTACGAGAAGATGCTTGGTAAGCGAGAAAATGCACAGAAAGAAAAAGCGGGTGGCGACACCACCTTGACGTTCCCGCATCAGTTGTCGTGACGTCATGGATTTTCATGGCGTTTACTAGGGCCTACGTAGTTCTTAATCGGTAAAAATGAAGTGCACTGGCTTCTGAGGGAGGCAGAGACTCGGCACACCAAGTTTCAGGAAATTTTATTGAGCCAATGTGGTCAAAATACGAAGAAACACGTTGAAATCAGTGATGTCACTATCGGAGATTTCGGCGAGAAATTTAGAAGCGAGGCTCTTGACATTAATTTTCTCCTCTATCAATAAACCTATTGAAATTAACGACACTAGAGTTTTCAAAGTATAACTGATCAGTCTAATTTATTGTTTCGCTTACTGTCCATTTAACGCTGTTTCTGTTAAAGGAGTACTGACATGAATTTTAAAAATTTTCGGATTGTTGCTCTAAATGAAAGCACGGGTGTCGATAACCCTAAAAAGAGTGTCTTGATGCCTGGGGATGCATTGCGTGTATTTTTAATACCGCTTCTTTCAACCAGCAGTTTCGGTTTCGGTTTCGAGAGGGCGGCTTCATAGTGACGTGTCAAGTCGGCCCGTGACGTCACGGGCAGACAGCAACCCACGAAATATGCACCTGCTGTCCTTTGCTGTCAGTCGAACGTGGTTCATGATGAGTGAACTGTCGTCCAGTGCCTCCGACAGCGATTTCTGGGATTTAGGCTGCATGCAGGACCCAGATTTCGCAAACCAAGTGAGCCGACTTGAAACGTCATAGGGCTCTCCATGCGGTGAAGCTGCCTTGCAGATGCTGGGAGATGAAAACTTTAAATATCAAACTTAAATATTTATACGTGTTTCCCGGATGCGGTGTGGGGAGAGCGTTAACACTACATGCCAAGGAAACCAAAAACGTCCGTTTTGTTGCACTTCAAAATCGTGTCAGTACTCCTTTAAAGGCTCTTTAATACTGTTTAACGAAACCAAGTAGTAAAACACCTAAATGTATGGGCAGGATTTGCAGTCTAACAAAGATAAGCTTTACTAAAAAATGTAAAGTTTGTAATTGAGCATAGCAAGCATGGAACACTCGTGTAACTCATGATTCCATATCAAGACCAATTGTCATGTCCTTGACAGAACGTGTCTGCATTGAAATATGAATCCATATTATGCAAATGCACTACTATACCTTGATTCCCTTGATGAGAAGGGGCACGACAATGTCCCTCTGTTTTTCGGTAAGCTTGGTGCTCACAGCCATCACCATCAGCATGTTGTCACATCGAGTCACTCCGAGAGCATAAAGGTCGGACAGTACGTTGGCGCACGCTATCTTGCCCTGTTACACGTGGAAAAAGAACAATACATGGCATTGCAAATGAATTCGTTTATTTCTCTAGCAACTGTTTACCATAAGGGGAATGTATGTAAGCTACTGCTAAGATTTCATGAGAACAAAGTACAATAATTCAGCCAAAAGTTTGAATCACGTTTCATTGGCCAATGCCAACAAGCTTTGGCGGGCAATTGTACATGGTGTTTAGCAACTTTACACGCACCATTAGTGCAGCCTGATAAATGAAACAAAACAGTTTGTATGCACTTTACGTAGATGTGAAAGCAATGCAATGAAAAAGCACATATTGTGATAAGCTTGAATGGGCAAAACTTACAGCTATATAAGGATCGTCAACAGATGGATAGAAGTAATCTATAGTTTGAACCAAGGAAAACCCAGAGTCTCCAAGAGGGACAACACTGGAATCCATGCCAATATCTGTAAGAGAAGTTGAAACGCTATTCAGGCCAATGGTAACGTCTCGTATGCACAGATGTGTGACTGAGTGAGCACGAAATATGGCAAAATATCGTAATGATGGATTGTTATCATGACTCGCATTGCAGAATTAACACCAGACTGAAATGCTCACAATTATTTGAGACTAATTTGTAGTAAACAACGCACCACTGGAAAATAAGGAGCTCCAATTCTAGGCTGTCGGTTTCTAGACTTGGCAAGCAAAGTTGTCTATAAAGCACCGATACATGTGCAATGTCATGACACATTTAATTGCGGCAAGCTATTCAATTCTGTGCTACCAAGCCCAGCAAGAACCTTGCTGGTACGATTCTGTGCAATATGTACGATTCTAGTGCAATATGTATTTCCATTAAAAAAAGCATTACAAGCTTTCAATCAACAGCATTACATCAGGTTCTGTCTTTGCTGTTGACAAGTGACCTTAGTTTTTGCATAACCATTACTCCTGCAGCAGCAAGCTGTAAGCGAAGTACTAAGCGTAGCGTACAACACGTAACTATTTAACATTAATGCAAAAGTAAATCAATTTTCTTTGAGCATTGCAAGCACACCTATATGTGCAAGGCATCACACAAGCACTTGCCTTTGTGCAGTATACAAGATCATCTACACATTTCTGGTGTGGGTCATTTATCACATTTATAGATTAAAAACCCTTGTTTTACCAACCACACCATCTTAATTAAATGTTGTTATGCCTGTGATACATATGTATTTAACTTCCTGAATAATTTCCTGAAGCAAACTTCGTAAACAAGCTGAAGTCATGCGACATCTTAAAGGGCCCCCGACACCAAATTTGGAAATGCTTGTGCTCTTTGACAGTCCTGCATGCCTGAGCACTTCTGACTGATTATAACTAACGAACGTTGCTTTTTAGGATACTTTAATTTGGTTTTAAAGTAAGCATGAGGGCTCATCTGAGTTTTCAGCACCTCGTTACTTCGCCACTAGTATGACGTTTCACAAGAAAAGCGAGTATTGTCGATGTCGCAGAAAATTCGCAGGGCGCAACACCATGACTGGCACCCTACGAGAGCAATTGTTCCTCGCCCCTCTCGCTCGGTTGTCGGGCTGCTCTCAAGGTGGTTTTGGCTGCTCACGCCAGGAATCTTTTTTTTTTTCTGATGGGGACACGCTCAAGCACCCGCATCGTTTCATTCTTCACCGCACGCGGACCATCCGATTTGAAAACTGCGTGTTCAGCGTCACCGAAGCTCGAGTACACGTGGTCTCAGGCGCTCCTCCACTGTGGGGCGCTAGTTTCTTTCAATTTTAGGCGGGCGTTTTGAAGTGATGCTAAGATTGGTCACAATTAACAATGCTGGCATTAATTATATCAGTGAACACAATGGAAACACGTGATACGATTGCACAGTAACTGTACTACCAACGCAGTCACAGACACGCACACACACCGACCAGGGTTCCTACCCCCCACGGTGGACTAGTGGGTTATGGTGCTCGACTGCTGGCCCGAAGGTCCGCGGGATCGAATCCCCGGCCACATTTCCGATAGAGGCGAAAAATGCTCGAGGCCCATGTACTTCGATTTAGGTGCACTTTACAGAATCCCAGGAGGTCGAAACTTCCGGAGCCCTCCACTACGGCGTCCCTCATTATCATATTGTGGTTTTGGGATGTAAAACCCCAACAATTATTATTAAAGGGGCACTGACATAAAATTTCAAGCTCGAGATGTGTCCTTCATTCAATTGTTCGGTATGCATAGGTATTTTTGACCAAGTTTGAATGGCGTCCGTCACCTGGAAGTTGTTTTATTTCGGGCAAAGAGTGTACGGAAGCTCAAAGGGGATTTCATCATCCTGCGACATTGACACTACTGTGACGTGTTCAGTGTGGCGCATACCATCCTAAGTGACGATGCACTAGTAGCGATGACGTCGAGGATTCGAGTTTTTATCGTGGCACCGACGCCTGGAAACGTTCTCACTCTTCATGCCTTATCTTCGTCGCGCCACTATGAGTGATTTCATGAATTTACAAGATGCAAACCACCAAGAAAAGACAGGCGAAAGGAAAGGGCGTGATTCGACATGTGTTCGTCAGTCAGCATGTTGGGGAATTGTGTTGTTGAAAGCGCGGAAAAAGCAGAATGATTGTGTCGTTTCATTACACGTGAGGTACACACCGACACGACGACAAGCTATCAAGGTGGAGTAGCGTATAGATAAATATCATCGCTAACACGCAGGTAGCGTTTATAGTGAATTTTAGTTCGTCCGTAGACTTCGTTGCGCTAGCATAATACTGGGTTACTGCAACCGTAACCGTGAGAGGCCGGATAGGTGGGGCCATCTGGCGGCGCAAAGAAGAACTTTGCAAGCGCAGAATTGCTGTTGTAGAAACCTATTTCTCCGTTGGTGTGCATTCACTATACCGATATTCCATAGACCCCTTTGTGTAAACCGGAACGCCGTGCACGCTAAAATTCTCTAATATAGCTAACTGAGACACACCAGCGAGCACGGCCCAAGCGTGCGTCCCCGGGCACCTCCTCGTTGCTGTGGAATGGCGTCCATTGAATCACTGTTTTGCAAAGCATCGAAGCGCAAATGATTCGCGACGTCGCAAATCGCGGCGATTCCAAGTTCCAGAATGTCGTCTTCAACACTAGTCGACATTTTTGACGGCGATGCTAGTGACAAGGCATGACTGAACGTGTGCGCCTAGCAGACGAAATGTTAGCTGAACAGCTGACTCTCACGTCACTCCTTTCTGTAGAGAAGTGGTCAGCTTGGGCGCGGTCTGGAGGTGGCGCTGCCGGCGCTAAAAATGACGGGCTTACCGGCCGTTTTGAATCGTGCTAGATACCGGTGATCTAAATGAATAAAACAGATAGTTATTCGTCCCTGAGTGGCATTTCAGATCGCGAATCGCTACTAGGGGGTCAATAACTACTGTGGATGAAAAAATCTTGACATGCGTAAATTTCATGTCAGTGCTCCTTTAATGCATCACATCTAAAACCCTTTGTTTTAGCACTAACACTGTCTGATTAATGTTATGCCTGTGATACGTATGTAAGTACCTAACCTCTTTCATGATTTCCTTAAGTAAATTTCGTAAAGGAGTTGAAGTGGAGTGACATACTAATTATAGTGTACTAGACCCTCTCTTTCCATCCCTTTACTCCACATCATCCTCATCACCCTCACTTCCAATCTTCATTGAACTAGCAATGTTCTTCAAGAGTTACAAGTGAACTAATCCAGGAAGTTCACATTCCGTTATATAAACGGAGTTCATGGTGTACCTTGTGACCCAGTAGTGCTCAATAATGGTCCGAGTCGAAGTTCCGATATGAATATCAGTGAACAAAACGGAAACATGCGATACGATTGCGCAGTAAGTGCACAAACGGTCACAGACGCACACACCGATCTGGGTTCCCTCGGGGTGGTGCGACACGGTTTGCTGCGCTCCGCTGTCTCCCCTCAGCGAATTGAGCAGCTTGTTGAGCACACCCTGGGGAACCTTGCAACCTCATCCTTTCATGTCGGCCAGACCCAGGAGCCGGAACTCCGGCTCCAGCCCGTGCTCGGCGTTGTCGAAGGGCCGGTAAGTGACCACCGAGCCGCTGGCGCCCCGTCGAACCACGTATCGCCGGCCGGCGGCACCGCTGTCCCCGCTCATGGTCGCAGGAAAACCAGCTAGACTACGATTCTTTCAATCCTGCGCGGAAAGGAGAGTCAAATGAATCGCGTTCCATTAACGCACATCCGCGATCGCACGCTGGATCGGTGTCGCAGCGTCTTGCGCAGCACGTCTTTTGAAAACGTTGTACTTGCCTGCTGGAGTTTCTGAGAAGCTGTCGGCCGCAGCTCCAGTATCGACCTATGCAGTACGCCGCTTTCATGGGCACTTGCCCAACTTGCCGCGTTTTCCTTTCCCACTTGCTCGGCAACTCCGAGAGTTCTTCAATTCAATAGCAATGCTATTCGACCTTCACACAAAAAGTTAAACATCACAGTCGCCTCGTCGTCCTCTAGAGGCAAGTTTTCACCGTCTGCTTTGTCTTTACGTTTTGCGTGGCCTCCGCAATTTTCTACCGCCGCAACTTGCTAGTAACTAGTCTCAAAGGTCACTTATTCCGTTACAACAAAAGAAAACATTAAAAAAAATATGTGGTTACTTCTTGTCACCTTATATATACTTATTTGATATTATCTAAGTCTATAATAAAAAGTTTTGCAAGAAACATGTACTCGTCAGAGACTACAGCGCTAGCGTTGAAACAGCGGCAATGTGTTGCAACATCACGAAGGTTTGTTCGAGTGGTGCGCCTAAGTAGTTTAAAAGGCTACCAGACTAGGCGGCAAAGATAAACAGACGCCTCCGCGAACATCTTGAGAGATAAAGCATTACCGGAAAGTAGGCAATCACCTCAAGATTTCCTATGTACGCCTGATAGCGAAACACCGTGGGATGGCGAAGGTTATCGGAGCATGGTGAAGGTTACGTTGAAGCTACCCGACGCAGGTCAGGAATAACGCATATACAGTGAAACCTCGGTGATACGATCACAGCTCATACGAATTTCGGGGTGATACGAATTTTTTGTCTGTCCCGGCCAAGGCCCATTGGCCTGCAGTGCAACAGAGTACGGTTGTTGCGAACCTATTTTCACCCGGAGACGTTTGATACGAACGTACGCTACCGCCCAGGTACGCAGAGGTGCTGTCCGCGCTGTCGCGGAAGACGCACCAAGCACGTGCGCGAGCGCGGGAACGCAAGCGTGGGCATGCGCGCCGCACCGCAAAATCGTTATAATCACGGTGTAAGAAAAACACTTTTCTTACGGTTAGACCTTCAAAAACGCGTCACGGCCTCCGAGATTGTGTGCGCGAATCTTTGAGGCTCTTATGTGCCTCCGTTTGCCTTAGCGTTCAGATTACAGAGGACATTAGCGCCATGCCTTTTTTTTTTTTTTTTCTAAAGCGGACTGCTGTTGTACTGTGTTTACACGTGCCTGCCTCGTGCATCAGACATCCTACTAGAGAGGCTACGAAAGGTGAACAAGGAACAAAGAAGGCGAGAGCGGTCTTGGCGAAGGAGTCAGGCCTCACAACGTCAACATGCGCGACCGTTGAGGTCGCACTTGTGCGGGCACTGCCGTAAATCTCCAAAAAAACATCCCGAACACCTCCGCAATAACAAAATCATAACACCGTGGTTCTGTAAGTTTGGGGCCTTGATCCATCGCGTCAAAGCGCTTCTTTTGGTATTTTCGCTGCAGTACTCCGGCGTCATGCAAGAAAGCATACTAAAATTTGGAAGGGGCTACTGCTGTCGCGGGTCACAACGCACCTGGTTCATTAATTAAATACGCGCGTACGGGCCGTATATTTACGAGTGCTTGTATGATTGCCGACTTCTAAAAACTTAACTGACAATCATTCGGGGTTCTTCCTGACGTTGCTGCGACCCTGAACAACAATAGATGAAAATGGAGGCCAGCTTTCTTTTGTCGCATGCTAATTTTTCATGCTTTCTGGTGATACGAATTTCGGATGATACGAATATTTTTGGTGGTCCCGTGGGATTCGTATCACCGAGGTTTTACTGTATCGTGTGTTATTCTGGCAGGCCACAGAATTATGTTATGTTTGGTACGCTCACAGTGCAGTGAAGCCAACTGTCTCTAGAATTGAACAAATGCTTATGCATTTTACACAAATAAATATATCATTCAGAGCGTATTTTGGGTTTTGCTCAATATGCCGATCCAGTCAAGCACCAAAAAAATGGGAATTTTGGAAAATATTTTTCAGAAATAACTTGGGATGTATAGGATAAAGATATGCGAACTTGAAGCAAATATAGCTGCAAAGCAGAACATTAGTTCACACACTACACTAAGAACCTCAGGCATGACAACGCTTTATTTATTTTCTCACCTAAAAATGTAGGCAAGATACATGCGTCTTTGGCATTGCAAAAGATGCATAATGCACAACTAAACGAATGAAAATTTACTGTTAACCTAAAGCGACCAAGGTTAACCTTCACTGATTCACGAGCAGGTAGCCTCATGCACAGGTGCTCGCGAAACTGTAGTGTGCAAAGAAGCTTATCGAACATGGTGGTGACCCATGTTCGATAATTGCGTTCAGCAGTACGATGACAGCTGTTTTTTTTTTATTTATTTTTTTGCTGACGCCCCAACCAAATAATTGAGAGATAATTCCTCTGCAAAAAGCACTACTGAAAAAGAAATTTACTGCAGCGCTTGTCAAATGGGTGCCGCAGTGCTACAGTTGACCTGTCGAGGAGGGGCTGAGCCCCTGCTTAAGAAATGGAGGGGGCGGGGGCCTCCAGGGGGGGGGGGCAGGGAGCCCCCCCCCCCCTGACTTTAAGCCCTGGGTATTGTGGCTGCGGTAAACCTGCCGACATGTCTCAATCCGTTTGCTTAATGACTACGTGCGATCCGAAAAGGTAATAATTAAGTAGTGTATACTGATAGGACAAACATCGCTTGAATGAAAATCCAACTTTTGATCACAACAATGACGGATTTATTTTATGTGCCTCGATCCTCAATGCACAGCAGTTTCTTCGGCTTCCAAACTTCCAATCGCTCGCCCTCTGGAAAATGAAGAAGGCTAAGCTTCTGACATGAACTGTAATGATCAAATACGTTCATTTCACACGTGTGAGTGTGACGTATGAGATCACGTGGTTTCCTGATGCACGTAATAGTTTGTGATTGCTTCGAGAAGGTGTGCACGCAGCAGTGTTATGCCTCCTTTGATCCCACCGACAGGACCCTGTCCGTGACATATGTGTATTAGAACGGGGAATATGGTTTTGGTTCTTTGTTCTTGGTTTGCGCTAGTTGAAGTTTCATATTTCAAGAAAACTTTACGGCGCTAGCTAAAACACGGACACAACGGAACACAATGACAGGACGGGCGCCATCCGTCTATTCAGCTGTGTTCGTGTTTTAGTTTGCGTCCTAAAGGGTTCTTGGAATACTGCCACTTGCGCTTCTTTTTTTTTATGTAACCGGTCAGGGGCGTAGCCAGAAATTTTTTTCAACCATACTCTATGTATGTTCGTGCGTGCGTTTGTATGTGCGGTATATATACGAAAGAAAATTGAAAAATTTGGTGGTGGGGTTGAACCACCACCCCCTGGCTACGCCCCTGACCGGTCAGTTATACGTGTAACCGTGCATTGCCTTGCGCAAACCGCGCCCGAATGTCGGGAACCTTCTAGAGTTTAGAATGTTCTGATAAGCTTGAGCGCGCAACGCGAACAGTAGAGTTTATTCTGGAATTAATGCCGTCAACAACGAGAAGGCTGGAAGCTTCGATGCCAATGTAGAATGCCGACGCGCCTTGCCGCAGACGGATAACGACGGCCGACGCTCTGTTCGCCGCTATCAGTGTACAGCGTGTAGTGTGTACTTTGGCTTTTCGTTGCCAGGGCACAAGTTCGCCCAATAAAGATCGAGTTTCGCCTTTTAATAGCCCGAGTGCCGTCTTCTTAGCCGTGACGACCACGTGGCAATATGATCACATATGTGCCTTTGTATTGGTGGTATAATGATTTTATTGGTGGCGAAGTCATGTATTTTTTTTTTTTTTTCACTTTGAAACACGCACGAATATAGCTCACAAGCTCAAGTAATCCTTCACGAGGATCTCAGCTCTCCGACGTCGAGCGGAACGCTGACGCCCTGGACGTTGCCGTTGTCCGGCTGCTTGACCAGTTGCTGCACGTACGTCTCGGGCAACTTGTGCTCGATTGCTCCGGCCACGATGACCGCCTTGTAGAAGAGCGAAGGCACGCCTCTCTTCCCGGCCTTTGTGTGTCCGTAAATGTACGTCCGGCAGACCGCCTCTTTCCGGATGACAGCTTTACGGTAACGTCCAGCCTTCGTAGTCGCTCTCTGTCTGTGTTCAACGAGAAAAAAATATAATGTAAAAATATTAGCGCAGCTTGCATGCACTACTACGCGCAAGGCTGGCTCACAGCAGAGCTGGGGAGCACCCTGGTCTTGGCTTGGCTAGGCTCTTACTCTTTCAGTCTCACCTCTCTCTTTCCCATCCTTTGCTATGTGTGCTCTCTCTCTTTTCTTTTCTCCTTTCTTTTGTGTCTGTTTCTCTATATCTTTCTCTCTTTATGTCTTTATTTGTTTGCTCTCTCTCTGTTGTAGTTCTCGCCTTTTATATTTTCCCTCTTGCTTCCCTTTCTGTCCTTCTGTTTCTCTATCTCTTTCTCTCTATACTTTAATCGTTCTCCCCCTCCCTCACTCTCACTTCCTTTCCCATCACCCCGCAAGACTACGCTACGCTCTGCTAGCGCGCCTGGATAGCCGAGTGGTCAGGACGCTCGCATTCGGTCGTGAGTGGGTTCGAATCCCGCGTCGCCAAGAATTTATCTCTTCTCTCTCTCTCTCTCTCTCTCTCTGTACTCGTTCTCTCGCCCGTCCGAGTTATTGCATCCCACACCGGAAAAATCGGCGCACATGTTCTGGCAGCGAAGCAGAAGAGGACGAATAGCGAATGCCGGTTCATCACGATGATAATTCTAGCTACGACACACGGCAAACGTCGACCATAACAGCTCTGCTGTAATATAGGTGTTGCGTTATGAAACGTAAGTCATGAAATACGCGTGTAAAGTTATTGTTATCAGCAACGCAAACTCAGTGAGTCTATCACTGCAATGATCGAAGAAAGCCCGCAGGGTGCAATTTCCCAGTTCATGCGTCTGTCCGATTGAGTTTTTAGGCCGCGTTGGCTCCGTTCGGAGCTTACGCGGCAATCGTGATCGAAAAATCCGATTCCTGTCGGCATCGATCCCGATATGCGACGTTATTTCCTATATGTGATCGCCCATATATGTGACACCATTATCTGAGTTGGTCAAATACTTTTATTTGTATTTTATTTTGAAACGTGTATTTAAACGTGTTCATACTCGTGCTAACACCGTGAATATCTTCGAAAGATAATGCAGTTTCCTTTTCTTTCTTAATATGCTTGGGTAAAAAAAATATATATGCCGCGTGTCTATGTGCAACGCTCGACATTTTTTTTTTTTTTTTTGCTTTGTACTTACCGGTCTAGATTATGGACGTCTTGTTTCGGGACTGCCCATATCACACCGTGCGTGATTTTTCCGTCGCACTTTCGAGCGCCAGCACTGGCACCTCGCCAGCTTTCGAAATAATCGAAGAAGTCGACGTGGTAACCCTGTAAACAGCATTTTTATTTTTTTTAATTATTTTTAATACGTCTTGCATGTCGGTAGTCGAGCCCGCGACTTTATATTCACTGGCACACATCATAGTCTCCGAGCCAACGAGACGCGCAGGTACATATGCACTCTCGTAGATAACATCTCAAAAACATATACGTATAGGACGTCTAATAGAAACGCGAAGTCAGTTCAGATTGATAAGTTATTCTTGACCGTAGATTATAAGAGAAAAGGATGCTCATTAAAGTGATTTTACCGTATTTGGCCACATTGGGGCGATAAATTCCCGAACTTGCTCTGTCGTTATCAGCCTTGGCACAATGACTAAGCTTTAGGGGGACACCCTTCAAAATCTGTGACCACGGCGAATTGGTGCGGAGATAATTCAGGCGGCGTCGCCACCTATACTTTCTTTCTGAGCGTCTTCTAGCTTACCAAGCGTCTTTTCGCGAAAGCAGGTGCTTTTGGCATCGTGCAAGGCACTGGTTCGCCGGGGTAGGGGGTTGGGGGGGGGGGTTTCACCTCCACGCCCGAAATTTTGCAAAGCACACAATACAAACAGACCATAAAGAACGTTCATATAAAGCCGACAAAAAAAAAAAAATTCTTGGCTATGGCGCTGTGGAAGGGTAATTTACTGAAACAAGCGAAATCTTATTTTTTCTCTTCTTTCTCTTTGGTGCGCACACTTTTGTTTGAACGTTATACGTGTTCGTGTCACCCGTAAACAAGCTCAAAATCTCACCTCCACTCGCCGATGTCCAAAAACTTGGCCGTCGGGTTGCAAATGTGTATGCGGCGCGACCACATGTTGCTGGCGTAGGCGAAGTACAGGATATCGTCCGGTTCCGAGTCTGCTTGGTCGTCGAAGTCATCGCCTGCGATCCGCGGGTTCTGTGACTGCGATGACCGTGTCAGAGTCGCCGTTGCAGTTAGAGCGTCGTTGTGTGTGCTGTGGTGCTTCGGTCAGGGGGTCGGGAAAACGAAATTAAACTGACCTACAAGGAGAACAAGCGCCGATGTAGGCAACGCAGCTCCGGTCGAAACGTGATACTCGGCCGGTTCTACCACTGCAGTGCTTCCGCTCGAGTAAAACAAAACGCACAAAAGCGTGCTCCCTGCAGACAACGTGTATGCTCGCGCCTAAAACGAGTGGCCGAAAACGAATACGTATATACAGCGCTGTATGGCAGGCACACGGAGACCCTCTACCGCGTGTAATTTGCCCATAAGGGGGGGGGGTAAATGCGCAAGGGCCGGGGGGGGGGGGCGTCATCCAGCAATAACCCTGGTAGCACAAAACATTGCTGCAACATTGTCATAGCGTTGCCTTTCAATGTTGTTACAACGTGGATAATGTCCGCCTGCAGTAGCATTCCCGCAACATTGACAAGAAACATTGCAACAACATCGCTGAATCATTCAGGCAACGTCGCTAAAACATTATTTAATATTGCAACAACATTTTATTAACGTTGCTTTCGCAGCATTGCAGCATTAGAGAAACGTTTTGCACGCATGCTGCACACCATTCAGGCAGCATTGCTGAAGCATTAAATAATGCTATAAAATGGTTATTAACGCTACTGCCACAGTACTGAAACTTAGAAAAAAACATTTTCGTGCATCCTGCACCTCACTGAAGTAGTCATTTTGAACCATTAGGTATCCCTGCACTGACTGTCTTTTTGCAGCACAACAGTCAATCAAAGGTGAGCAGGAAACAAAATTGTATGGAAGACACTTTATTGTCCCCGATATGACACTAATAATCTGATGAATCCTCTTCCCTGATGGACACATCTGGCATGCAGGCTCCGATGTCGCTCGGCTGCTGAAAAAAATTAAATTATATTCATGCATTAGTCTTAACAGAAGTCATTCATAAGGCTCATAATAATTCGTGCCTTATCAAGATGTCATGGTTTTAAAGAATACCACCACAGAAATTAGGCAAAGAGTTTTTTTTCCGGCAGCTGTTGATGTCACCTTCAAATACAAACATATATTTTTCCAGGGAGTTGTATAATACACAGCCCTTTCAAAAATGTGCATGAAGAGTAGTGTAGCTCTTGCGTCTGAAAAAGATACTCGTGTCACCAGAAGTGGCAATCCCTAGTATGAAATTTTTGAGCCCACTAGCGAGCCCAATGTTTATGCTGGCGGGAGGCCACGTGACACTGCATCTTCAAGATTACGTGTGAAGCAGTGCAGAGAGACAAGGCACAAAAGGAACGAAGCGACAGGACACACCGCTGCATTCGCAAGTAGTTTATTTTGAAAAAAAAAAACAAGGTTATTACATACATACCAGCGTACATGTGACAATGACTTTCAAGTTATAACAGTTTCCGGTGATCTCCCAAAAAAGAGACTTCACAATCACTCAGAACAACGGACGCTTGGCTGATACAATCACCTTTTTCTTTTACGGACGTGGAAAGCCTCCGATCACTTCCCTGGTCTGACTTATCCTTGTGATTGGAAGTGTCTCAGTTCAGGGAAAAGCGGCGTGCAACCACATTCCAAGCAATGCGTTTAATGTGTGAATGAACATTGTTGTTAGGGATACCCTTGTGTTCTGAAAGCCATGTGTGTAACGATCAATAACAAACAATGTTCATTCACACATTAAACGACATTGCTGGGAATGTGGTTGCACACCGCTTTTCTGTGAAACTGAGATACTTTCTATATCACAAGGATCAGCTGACCAGGGAAGTGATGGAGGCTTTTCCAGGTCCCTAAAAGAAAAAGGTGGTTGAATCAGCCAAGCACTGGTGTTCGAGCGATTGTGAAGTCTTTTCTGGAAGATCACCGGAAACTGTTATAACTTGAGTCACTGTCACACGTGGTACACTGGTATGTAGGTATTATACCCTTGTTTCTTCAAAATACACTAGTTTGCAAGTGCAGCGGTGTCCTGTCGTGTTCGTTTTTTTTTTTGTGCCTTGTCTTCGTGCGCTGCTTCACACGTAACAACATGAACTATCACCAACTCGCTGAACTTTCAACTTCATCTTCAAGAGCTGCAAAATTTATATTCAACAAGGGCACTTGCTATCCTCCTTTGTACTAGTGAGTGGTTGAATGGACTAGGCTTTCACAAGCACGGGCGCATTGCATTTGTGTACATGCTTCACAGTGTCCTAGAACTGTATTACACTGCTACACACAAGGCAGCAGGTTCAATTCCCGGCCACGCTGGCCATATTTTGTGGGAGCACCAATGCACACATGCTTGTGTACTTCTGCTGCTCCTGGCATGTGTTTTCAACATGTCACATCAAAAGGCAATAAGATATGTCGCACTCTTGAATTGAGGAGAGACGTGGTACTTTAAAACATTTCTTTAATTCTTAATCGATTTTGACGGAAATTGCAAGTTTAAGATATTTGTGTGCGAATTTCAAATATGCAATTGTTATTTTTTTTATGATAAATAGTTTCCAGGATATCAGACAAATACTTCTTTGTTTAAGGCCTAATTAGCTAATTAACCGCAACCTGCACTAATGTGCAATCCACAGAATACATTCAGAATGTAGTGTGGCGTAAAGTATAAATCATTGCTTTAGGCCATTTCCAAGCAGAGTCGTGGGCTGTTGCACCTGATTTTAAAAAATGCCCTCAATAATACTCAAAACAAAACCTTCATTTATAACATTTCCTCATGAAAGTACTACAACAAAATTTGCCTCATGACACTTCGCATCTACTTATATCAGAAGCAAAAAAAAAAAGAAATCAATGATAACCCAGGTATAACAAAAGATATTGCTCCTCCATCACAGCAAAAGCATGAAAAATTGTTTGCTGTTCGCTTTCAATTTAAAGGGCAGGATGCATGATTTTGGTTTTTAAAGTAAGATATGGATAGCAAATGACAGTATGCTACTGTATGCAGCAATGAAAATTGTAACCAGGTGCAGAATGATGTCAGGAATGTGAAAAGATGAAAAGACAATGACAGAAGAAAGACAAAAATGTTTGGCACAACAAACATTTCTTTGTGTAACACAGAAAATGTTAAGGCTAGCAAGCCACATAATCAAGGCACATAATTAGGACTTAGTAAAGTTAAGTGGTGTTGCAGAAGAAAGACATTGGGTACCATTTCTGAATCCTTGAAGGAGCATAGCGCAGCCAGTCTGCAGCATATGAACGTTTCGTACATTTTCGGCAATCCGCCGCCGTCTCCGACGAGATAACACTTCACCAATCGAACTTCTTCACATCCGCACAATACACATGTCACCGCGACGCCGCCAACGGAGCACAGTCACAGAACACTACACCCAGAGAACATCATCTTGACTACACACAGCAAAGGTGCTGCGTCAACACGTGGTATACAATATACAAGCAGGTGAACGAACCGCAACGCACATGGTAGCGGACTGGGTTATAAGTGGTGTTATTACATAATTTATTATAAATAATATAATGCGGCCTGTAAATTAGACAGGAAACGCTACAGCGGCAGCTGCACTGACTGTTAATAACTATTGAACGTTTCCTTGTCACGTTCGTGCCTCCATTTCGGGTTTTCTAGGTATCACACTGCGGCGCGCAAATTCAAATGTGTCCGCACGACGTCTGACGACGTCGGTGTCCGTTCTGTCTGCTTAGCCTAACTATACTGCCTTGAACCGGGTCACGATTTTATTTTATGACTACATATCCGTGGACTATGATTAACAGCTCGGCGCTCCACGAGCTACATGGCTTGCAAGGAGTTTGTGAATGTTCGGACAGTGAACAGATAGAGCTCGACAAATAAAATACACCAAAAAAGGGACTTACCACGTTTCCCAATGCTGCAGGGACCCATCGCGTAAGAACTTCACGAAGGTCGTACTCGAACAGAATGAGAAAAATCGCCAGCATGGCGTGCACAAAGGAGGTGATTATAACGTGTTTTTTGCGCGGCGGGCGTACTGGCGGCGGGATTGTGCAGCTTAATTTGATCGCTGTAGTGTTTAAGAATCTGCTTGAGGTGTATGCATGCCTATAAAAATTCTAGGCCAGAAAATAATGCTCTACGGTTGCTCTCGTTTGCTTCAGCGAGTTTGCGCTTATAGTCGGCCGCACCGTCCCCGCACGTCATCTCCGCAGGTGTTGCCTCAGACTTCCGCTGCATGCAAACAGCGCAACAATGGCCTCTAAGACGTCTATAACTTTATTTTTTTTAATGACGACGTTGCCTACAACTACTTATTGTGGATTAAACAGGTTCTCAGATATGTTTTATCATACGCAGTAGATAATTTGCTTGGTTGTCAACGAGTAAATCTCCGAGTAACAAGTACGAATCTAGGAGGCCGTGCTACAGCTTGGACATGCAGTCGTGTTTGGACTTTGCAAGTGCCAAAACAGGCTACGATAATGCAGAAAAAAATGTGGTCACAATTTTTTACATTCATTTTAAAGTGACGACCATTGAGATACGGTTGCATCGTGCGCCGTATCACGAGCCAGAATCTGGGAAGTCAGCATAAACTCGCGTTGCTGTGATTAATTTCGCAGATGAAGTTTTCTCCTCCATTTATCGATTCTGCTTCAATACATGCTCATGAGTGCATCAAGTTGAGGCAAGTCGCGAAAGTTGAAAGATTAAAAAAAAAGGGCGCATGCGATGTGCTAGTGCTTAAAGAAAATATTGTGATTTTAGGGTACCCTGCAGCGTTTTTTGCGTGCACGCCATTCTTGCTAAGTGCATAGGCAAGTGTTTCGATGTTCCGCTTGAATATCGCCAGCGAATGTTGCAGTTACATCGACGGGATAATGCTGCGCCGTTGTCTACCGACATCGCGTTAACATTGTTAAACAACGTTTCATCAACATTGCTGGAAAGCAATGCCAACGTTTCAGGAGTTGTCAATGTTGCAGCAACATTACCATAAGTTGTCCAACGTTGGGCACCAAAACGCAACATTCGAAACATTGCTGTAATGTTGCAGCAACATCTTGTGCTACCAGGGAATGGTAGGCTTTCTTTCCCCAGTGTGGCATGACTGTGGCAAGATTAGCCAATAGTGTGTAACGCGTGAAATTGGCTGGCGATAGAGAGAAGGCCGGGACCTATTGGCTAATCGAGCTGTGTAGCTTATCGCTGCTGCACTGAAAAATATTATGCGAAAATTTTGAGTTTTGCATGTATATAGTATATATACACGCACACATACAAACACACGCACAAACATACACAAAGTATGGTTAAACACCCCCCCCCCCCCTTTTTCCCCTTGAAAAAGATATCTGGCTACAGTCCTGCATTGTACAAGCCACTATTATGATAACGATCGAAGCACGAAATGAAAAAAAAAAAAGAAAAATACATTCACAGCGGCTGAAACTATATTTTAATTGTAACGACCTACGTAATTTTTTATTATCGTATTATACGTCGCTACGAATTGCGATGATAACAAAACGCGGTGCCCTATCTAATGATGAACAATGATGGACGTAAAAAAAATAGCAATACATTTTTAATAAATTACTCATATTCTATTCTCGCTTCCATTGTAGTGTCATCGAAGTGGTGACTTCCAGCGTGTAGGCTCGTAAAAATTCATCAAATGCGTTTTCTTTCACGTCCTAATTCCCGTGTCCTGCTTTGCTCATGGGAATTCCCATGTCCTGCTTTGCTCGTGTGCGTCGGAGGCTGTTCAAGTGTATCGTTTCAGAAATTTTCCGTTGAAATATTAGGCAGGAGGGTCTGCATTTTTTCTTAAAAGGCAGCGAAATCGTCCCAACATTCGCATTAAAAATTGAGCGGTATGCGTGCGTCTGATCGACATACATGCATGAATAGCGTACGCTAAGTTAGCGTTAGCGTTTGCGACCCGCTATTTTCCGTCACTAAACGGGAGCCCGCAAGCGGTTAGCGAACGACGCATGCGCAGTTACGAGAAAAGCCAACGCAAAGCTTTGCGTACGCTATTCTAAAACTCCCTATTATTGTCGAACGAACAGGCAATATTTGTCGAGTGTAGACATCTAAATTGTCCGCTCACATGAACGCGCTGCCACATCTATGCACTATACGTTTATTTTCGTATACGCGAAGCTTGAATTCACATGTACGTGCATTACCGTGTGCGTAGCGTAATAAAAGTAAATAACCGATGCACTGCCTGAGCCCAGTGCTGCTTAGCTTCGGGGATCGGGCGAGAACCGGCGCATTCAGCATGGTATGGCCGATGGCGAGAATCAGCACTTTACGATATTACTTATATCATAGTCCCATATCAACGCCTCCTCTGGAAAGATGCCTGCCGCGTGAGCCAAAAACCTCCTGCCCTACCCTTTCCCTCCTTCACCGTTTCTAATGAGGGCAGTAGCTGGCGATCCTTGCGGTGGCCGCTTGCAACACACATTTGCGCATGCGCACATTACCCCTCTCGACGTCACACACGTCAGCCCCATTGAAAACAATAGGGGAGAACGTGGCGCCATCTCTCGACAAGTGTCCACAACTCAAGGCAGGACGGCTGTAATGGGATAGCCAGCAGTGTTGTACGGAACGGCGTTCCAAGGAACGACGTTCCAGGAACTAGTTCCTTTTTGGAGGAACGGAGGAACGCCACCGTTCCATTGAGGTTCGGTGGAACTGTAACGGTAACTCGTTACGTTTACGTAGGAACGGCAGAGGGAACGGAGTTCCTTCTGTAAACGTTCCTCGGCATTGAATAGGGGCACGCACGCAGAACGTCATGCCGAACTGGGCGGCTGGGCGACCGCGTGAGGCGCAAAATCTACCGCTTGCCTGTCACTTGACTATATAAGCTGCAGCCTGATTCAGGGAAGCGCTCAATGCCGAGACCGGCCACGTGCGGAAGGCACAGCTGATGTTTTCTCTTTGTCCGAGCCAGTCTGACAGCAATAAGGGGTCGTGCTGGAGCGTAGACACATTGGAGAACTTTTACTTGACATTCGAGAATAATCGAACCCCACAGTAAGGCCGCCACCTGTGAAGGGCGCGCTATCTTTTTACCTCGGTGACTTTTTTGTTCGGCCTACTCGAAAGTAGCTTTGTGTGTGTGTGTGTGTGTGTGCGCGTGTGCGTGTGTGTGTGCGTGTGTGTGTGTGTGTGTGTGTGTGTGTGTGTGTGTGTGTGTGTGTGTGTGTGTGTGTGTGTGTGTGTGTGTGTGTGTGTCTTCGAACGGCTCGAATCATCGTTGTGAATCTGATGTTTGACGCGCATGGGACAGAGAAACCAATCACAACGCTAGAGGCCGCGGAAAGGGAGTGAAGCACCAAATGCTAACCACCGTAATTCCGCGCGGTGGACTCCCACTGCGCATGAATGGCCTTGGGCCCCTATGTAACGGTGGCGAAGTCACTCTTTGGTTCTATCCCCTACATTAAGCGCATTGCCGCGTGCAGCGTACGCTTCCGACATTTTATTGGCTTTTTGTTCGCGCGCTAGGCGACTGCCAAGCTTCGGCTAAGTTCCTGCGAATGTTATTTCTCGTCGCGTGGTCTTTAGCGGTTGGCTAAAGGTTCTTTACTAAGTTGCGATATGTATTCTGGACAGTATTTTCTACTCACACCACAATATTTATTAGCTCTCATTAAACGCCTACGTATATTGTACTTTTCGATGTAGCTTCGTGCAACAAACTTATTTATATTGGTGTATGTGCGGAAATTTCTATTTGAATACCTGAAACGCGGTATACTGAGTGCGCATTTGAAGACTGACGTGGAAAGTATACCATGTGTGTTGCGCTTGAAATAGATGAGCACGAAAGGTGCAGTTAGACGCGTCTGTAGTATGGCCGGTGGTCTAAAAAAATTCGTCTAGGAGCATTTCTTTAAATTCCTTGTATTTGCATATAACCGGCTTCCGGCGATTTCAAATTTGTTAAGTATATGTAGCTCGATGTGAACTTAAATTGATCACATCATTTCGCCTCGGGATTGTCCGGCACTGTGATTTCATTAAAAAGTCAAATGTAACGTTAATGTAACGACACGTTCCAATTTTCGGAATGTAACTGGAACGAGTTCCTTTCAGATTATGGGAACTTGTAACGGGAACTCGTTCCAAGGTTGGGAAGGAACGAGGAACGAGCTTCCGTTCCCGTTTTAGAGGAACGTGTACAACACTGATAGCCAGCGACGCTGCAGGCATGTTTCTAGAGGAGGCGTTGCTTATATCTACCAATGCGTCCTACCAATGACTCGAACTTGACTTGTGCGTAATAAAAGTAAATAACCGATGTAGAAATTGGAGGACAAAAGAAAAATGCCATCAGCACTTTGCTGCTTAGCTTCGGTACAGTGTTCTAGTACACTGTAGCTTCGGGGATCGGACGAGAACCGGCGCATTCAGCATGTATGGCCGATGGCGAGAATCAGCACTTTACGATATTACTTATATCTACCAATGCGTCTTACCAATGACTCGATCTTGACTTGTGCGTAATAAAAGTAAATAACCGATGTAGAAATTAGGACAAAAAGAAAAAGAAATGCCATCAGCACTCGGTGTTCCCAGGTGGTCTCCCTCACAAGTACTGACCGAGCCCAATGCTGCTTAGCTTCGGGGATCGGACGAGAACCGGCGCATTCGGCCGATGGCGAGAATCAACAGTTTGCAATACTACTTATACCTACCAATGCGTCTTACCAATGACTCGATCTTGCCTAGCTACAATTAGCGGCAAGCAGCACATAATTCTCAGCACGAGAAACTCAATAGCACCCACGGATGAGTGAATGTGCGTGTGCGTTTTTTCGTGCGTGCGTGCTGCCGCGACCGGCGATCCGCTTTGTTCAGTTGGTTCAGTTTCTGCACGTACAAGGGTGGTCAAAAGTTCCCAAGCCACTCATACAGAATAGTGGCCATCGAATTTCTGACCGCCCCCCGTGCCCAACACCCAACATCTCTAACGTGCTGTTAAAAATTTTGTTAAAGTCGCTAATGATTACAGCGCCAGCTTGCGCGCAGCGGCCATATTCGTAACACAGTTCCGAGTTGCATACGAGTGTCGCTACTAAGCAACGAAGGTTCTTCTTTTGGCAAAGCCGCGTGCAACGTGCTGTCAAGAGTCTGCACCGGCACACCGGTAAGACTTTATACTCAATCTTCTATTCAAAAGACAATTCAGAATGGCTCCCAAGAGGAACAACATGGTGCCCAACGGCCACTTCCACAAGGACTGGCAGCGCTACGTGAAGACGTGGTTCAACCAGCCGATGCGCAAGAAACGCCGTCACGCACACCGCGTGAAACGTGCCCGAACCATCGCGCCGAGGCCCGTCAAAGGTTGCCTGCGACCCGTGGTCAGGTGTCCGGGCTTCAAGTACAACACGAAGCAGCGCCTGGGCAAAGGTTTCTCCCTGGAAGAGCTGAAGGCCGCGGGCATCGCCAAGAAGGTCGCACGGACCATCGGCATTTCCGTGGACTACAGGCGCCGCAACAAGAGCGTCGAAAGCCTGCAGCATAACGTTCAGCGTCTCAAGGAGTACCGCTCCAAGCTGATACTGTTCCCACGCAAGGCTTCCAAGCCGGCGAAGGGCGATGCGACGGCTGAGGAACAAAAGCTCGCCACTCAGCTGCGCGGAGTCGTCATGCCGCTCAAGAAGAGCGTCCACCGAGAAAAGCCCCGAGTTCCCACGGAAGAAGAGAAGAAGTACTGCGCCTACGTGCATCTGCGGCAGGCGAAGGCCAAGGCACGTCTTTGGGGCAAACGGGCGAAGAAGGCCCGCGAAGCGGCTGAGAGCATGGAGGCTCAGGCACCAAAGAAGGGCTAGCATGTCTTCTTGTGTGAATAAACTCATGTTTAAAAGAAAGAAGCGCAGCGTTTAGTGTTTTTTATTCGCAGTGTACTTCTATGTCTGCACGGTACTGCAAATCATTTGCGTATTGTGCTGCTCTCTTCTTTTGCGTTGCCTTGGTCAATTTATTTCAGCTCATTGATTAAGGCTTACGTTGGGACTGGTTATAATAACGTGCCCGCAATTTTAATGCAGCGTACAGTCCAAGCGCGCACAGGAACTCGAAACAAGCACAAATGGGTGGTTCTATCTGTGCTCGTTTCGTTCACATGTCCATTTCTGAACTTCGTACACTGTATTAGATGTGTTTCAGGTCACCACCTGGAGTTGCCACCATTGGAATGGCCAACAATATGACATCTTCAATGTAGAATGAGCTTGTTCCTTATGGCAAGATAACTCGACAAGCTTCATGAAAGACACCAATTATTGTTGAGGAAAGAAGGGCAGCTTGAACAAGCCCGTGACTGCACATGCATCAGTAAGCTTGGTATTACGCGAGACTATCATCAAAGAGATGGTTGAGATTTAGGCATGTTGGTAAAACAAGAGAAGTGCCTGGTAGCAGGTTCAAACAGTAACAAAGAAGACTGGACCCCACTAGTGCTGGCAGTCTAATGTGGTTTAGACGTGTCGGAAAGAATGCACAACATCAGGTGTGTTATAATGGTCTTCACCACTGTCTTTATGTGTGGTGCATAGACTAACAGAAGCTGTGGCCTAGCAAACATTTTTTGTGCAGGAGAATCTGTTTCTGGGCTTGTTGGTACATACTTGAAGAAAGGTGGAAAAAAAAAACGGCTTACGGATGCGTACACAAGATGAGAAGACGACAGACACTCGCTGGAACTAGCAACAGGTTTAATGAAACCATCACACACAATGTTCCCAGGAAATCCAAGCGCGCATGCGTCGTACATAAAACAGGTGTGATTCACACAGTGTGCCTTCACTGTCACTATCAAAGAAGGAGATTGATTATTTAGAAAAATGTGGTTACTGATGTCATTCTCTCTTTCTTGGAAAAACTTTTTTCCATTTTTTGTGTGACAGAATGATCCACCAGAAAGCTTGGAAATTTATGGCACTGCTGAGAAATGTGACCCATTCTTACCAGACTGTACGTATCCATTACGCTGCAAGCCCAGCCAGACACGTGCGCAACAAACTATTTATTAGACAATACTTTTCCGTTAACTATCACTTCCACAAGTCGCACACTCTCATAAACTCAAGTATCCGTTCACATACGATTGGAGCTTCTCAATGTCCACCCCGATGGTGCTATTCTGCGTCTTGCCGTTGTCGGGGATCTTCAGCAGTTCTTGCACGTAGCTGTCGGGTAACTTGTGTTCAATCGCTCCAGCCACAATGACAGCTTTGTACAGAAGCGAGGGCATATTTTTCTTTCCGGGCCTTGAGGCTAAGTAGAAGTATGTCCGGCAGTCCACCTTGTCCCCCGACGGCAACTTCACTGTTACGTTAGCAGCTTCGTACTCTCTCTCCTGCCTGCATTCAAAGACAAAGAAGGCACATTGACATTTAAAGACTAAGCATAAAGCAGTGATACTTTCTAAGAAATTTCACATGTCCTGTTAAGACCCAAACAATGCTTGCGGACATAACTACCTTTCCTAGTCAGTTCTCATTACTAACTACAGTATGTTAGCAATAAAAAAAAATATTTTCATTGAAGTACAGCTTAGAATAATGGAGAGCTGAGCTAGTTGGTAGGTATTCATGTTAAAAAAACACAAGAGACTTCTCTTTTGTGTCTGTGTTTGCATGCCCCACTGAAGTACTTAGATGTGTCGACATATGTCAGGAAACTAGACATCTTTTCGTGCTCTCTGTTGTAAGATTTTTTTCTTTGTTTGCCTGGTTAGCGCAAGTATTCTCACCTACTTCTCTGTTCGACAAAATGCGGTGAGTGTTACACAAAGAGGTGACAATGTGCGATAGGTTTCCATTTCCATAATGCACTCTGCATTTTCATGTCAGCTCATGGTATATGAAATACACTTCATGGCTGAATTTCACTATCTATAATGACATGATGGCCTTGACCAAATTATGTGCTATAGTTAATTCTCACAAAAACCAACGGCAAGGGGGATCAATGAGGTAATATTATGTAGGAATTCTCTATGCTCAATCGTGTTCCAATCAGGCATTGGAATGTCCATTGTCTCATGCAAGTTTTTGTTTCCTAACAATCCTTATTCCTTTCTAGTGAAACAATGATCCTATGTGACTGCAAGAGCAACAAAACCACAAGGGCTCTTAGCTTCGACTACCAGCCTAACTGCATGCCAACTCTTCCAGTTTCTTTTCTTACATGGCAAATGGCCACATTCATCTCATGGGTTGCCACTTTTTCCCAACATGCATCCAAATGAGTGCTTATTTGTGCTTTAATTACTCCTTGAAAGAACCTGTGGATGTAAGTGGACATAAGTACAGCAACCAAAGATGGAGCTAAATAATGCACACATTGCTACTATGGCGACCTTGCAAAATATTGTTGGTCACAAGCATGTGATGGGGCTATGAAACAGTAACACCACATGTTTTGTTGAAAAAATGTAAAAGTGTAGAGTTGCCACACAGTACTCCTGGCAATTAGTGCAACATTTCGAGGAAATATACAAATGCAAGGGACCTCTGATAGCACATCCAGTGGCGTATCAACTCGTTCGCGAGTGGGGGGGCCGGCGTCGCTCACTCTGTCCATCGTGTACGTATGTACGTATATATATATATATATATATATATATATATATATATATATATATATATATATATATATATATATATATATATATATATATATATATATACATTGGTGTGAGTGTCTAGAGAGAGAGAACTGAATTTACCCTCAATTTGACACAATTTTTTATATTCATATAGGTGATGTGATTTGCTTTTCAAAACTGTTCTCTGAAATCAAAGATGAATCTGCACAAACACATTGTGCAGGCTTGGCCACCCTATACAGCGACAACACAGCAGTGTTTAATAATATCTTGGAAATATTACTGTCAAGTTTCAAAAGTAGAGCCACATTTAACCTGTTCTTCATCTGAGCATTCCATCTGCAAACTTCACAGTCTCAGTTTGGCTTTGTAAATACGATGAGTATAAAGAACCTGCTATGACTCTAGTACCCTAAATTCTCACTTATTAAACAAAACAGGTGGCTGACAAAGCAAGGTACTTTGTAGAAGTCTTCAGAATAAGCCGAGTGCCAATTTCTTTACTGTTAGAGCCCTCTGATATAAAGTAAGTTTCTAAAGAAGACCAAGTTCAGTCGATTAATATTTATGGAAACCACATTGAGCTGGTTGTGTATACTATAAGATGACTACGAATGATATAATGACTACCAATTTATATACTAGGTGTCGTTCCTTGCCCTCCTACTTTTCTCAGCTTAGGTTGGGGAACAGGAAAGCGGTGAAGTGGCCCTTTACTCCTCCCCTCCGGCTCCTCCAAGTAAATAGCCTACGTAAACTGTGTAAGCTCAAATTTTCTTTGAAAAAATGGGGGCGATTATAGCGTTAAACTACCGCGCATTGTTTCCTTCCGTATAGGTCGTTAGCTGTTAATGATTGGTCGAAATTTTCTGGGTCATGCTCACAGCACCTGCTCATAACACGACACAACAAATCACGCGTAGGTGATCCACCGCGTAATGACCAGTTACGCATGACTACGTAAAATAATAATAATAATAAACTATTTTCAATGTGGCGTATTGTTGCTCATTGGTTATTCGCTACTCGTCAAAAATTTTCGGTGTGCCATAAAATCGCCTCCTTGTTACACAATGTCACAAGTCTCTGAAAACTCGCGGCGTTAAAATGAAGTGTGCACAATAAGCAGCGCATTACTGTGCTGAACAATAACTAATTTTTTTTTGTAATAGCCAGACAGTGTCTCATTCTTAACGTAATTCAAGAAGGCCGCCCGCCAATAACAGTGGCAGCGGCTACTTATAGAAGCCGGCGAGATGGATTCATGTGTGTATAATAGATACTTTTAATTGTAGTATAACGACGCTGAGCTGTTTTTGCACGTATACAACTCTGTGAACTCATCTTTGCTGACAGAGAGGTAGAGAGAGAAATAAACATTATTAGGAACAGACACAATCCTTTGCAGGTGGGCAGTTTTCTTAGTCCAGAAGACCGTGGACGCTGATCATCTCCCTGGTGAGGTAGATCAAGCTGCAGGGCAAACTTGAAAGCTGGGCTTCTCGATGTGTTCTGTCCACCGCCTTGTTACAAGTGCTGCGATAGCTGCAGGCTACCATATGATAAGCAAGGTGAAGCAGGCTAATCGGAGACTAAAGTGGGAATCTTTTTTAGCTCTCCTGGCTCAGTACAACTAAAATACTCGACACTTCTGCACACTGATCAACTAACCAGCAGCTTGGATATGGAGCAGTGGCAATGCTATTCATTTTCAAAGAAAGAAACTAAATTTCCTGGAAAAGGAGAGTGTTTGATCGGGCTATAAAACACTTACTGGTTCCCGCCCGTATTTGCGTCGCCGTTTACTAAAGTTTCAGGCCAGGCAGGACAAAATAAAATCATGACAGATCGCTGTAATGTTATAGAGCCCCTGCTGAGCCATAGCCTCCTCTGCAATGCTCAAGCGCAAGGCACGAAAGCGAATCGTAGGACCAATTTTATTACATAATTAGGTTATTGCGGCGTTCAAGTCAAACTTTGCCTGACTTATTAGTTTCCCAGTCTGTAGCCGACCATGACAACTGTTGAAAGTGGGGGGCGGAGCCCCCCTAACATTTTTCGGTGGGGGGGGGGGGGGTGCTAATGCCCCCCTAGCCCCCTCCGGTAGATACGCCTATGAGCACATCTCATGATGGCTGCCATATGCCGCCATCATGAGATATGATGGCTGCACATTATCAGACATTACTTTAAACAGCTTTTCATTATGAATGCTAATTAGCACTTCTTTCTCGTTCAGCACATTAGGTTAATTAATCAGTGTAAACAGTGTGCTAGGTTATTAACTTTTGCAAGCATGTTACATACAACCATCTGATAATAGATATTCTTCATCTCATGGTAGTTTACTTTCCTTGCATTCATGTTCCAACTGCTGTCGCATCACATGCAGCATCAATCTGCTGGCCAGATGTTGCGATCCCTTAGGTGTAAGGAGGTAGCAGTAATGTGGCTGGTCATGTGTGAAAATCTGCCACAGGCGGCACTAACAATTCAATGTGTAACACGTGCAGACATTGCCATATTCGAAACCTTTGGGCACTACAATAAAGATTCTGCTCTTTCAACTCACTGGTCGAGGTTATGGATGTCTCGCTTTGGAATTGTCCATACAACCCCGTGTGTGGTGCGTTCGGCACTCTTTTTCAGTATGGCAGCAGCGCCTTGCCAGTTTTCGAAGTCGTCCACGAAATCCACATAGTAGCCCTGCACACAGCGACATCCACATTGTCAGTTTTTACCACACATCACTTTATGTGGTCATAGTATTGCAACTGCAATGCGATTTTAACGACTGCCCATTTGGGAGAATGTCTCAGCTAGATCCTGCAGGACCGCGACTAAATTAGCAGTGGTAGAATCGTCGATGGCATGCGAATAAGACATCATTAACTATTGCAGAGCGCAGCAACCAGGTGTAAACAAGTGCTGCCGCGTTCCATTTAAAAACTACAAACTACAGAGCTTGCAGTCGCTCCCAAATGCTGTCTAGAAACCTCACACAAATCAGTTGATCTAAGTGGATAGTGGTTAAGTGGCAAATTCACTGTTTCATTTGAGGCTTTGAGACATTTCAACCGTGCATACAAATGGCATATGTTGCATTAAGTTCAGTTTTTTTTTTCCTTAAAGGCCCTCATTCAGGGCGTGTTATATAAGGGGCAGTCCTCTTACGTAACCACAACCTGAAAAAAGTGGCTAACAGGCACGGGGTACCTGTCTTATTCTCGGCACCGTGCAAGCTCGCTCAATTGTGTTCGTGATTACTATCTGATAGTAACAGGAAGCGTGGTTGTAAAAAAGACACTCCAAGCCATATGCAAGATGTGCTACAGTTGTAGTATACATGTTTCCATTATCCTCTGGCATGGCATATGTCAGCCAGACCGGACGCTGCGTGAATGAGCGAGCGAGGGAACATGAGCTATGTTTAAAAGGTAAAGATGGAGCACATTTGCCTGCGCATTGGCAGGCACATCAGTGTGAGCCACGGCTGGACAAGATTAGGATTCTTGGCAGAAGCAAAGATACGGCCGCGCGAGAATTGTTGGAAGCCTTCCACATCAGGAAACTGAGGGATTTGTGTATCAACAACACATCTATTTCCCTCTTCCCTGCGAAAAGTCGTTTGTTAGAAAGTGTGTTGATGGTGATGCGATGCGTGAAGGTTTGTTGTTTGGCACTTTGTGCAGGAACATGGTTGTTATATAGCCTGTGTACCATGTTGCAATAAATCAGCTGAAAGTTAGCGCTAGCACTGCTCCTCTTCCCTCCATTTTTTTCGTCGTTTTGCACTAGGTGACCATAGTTTTTTGGTCAATACAAGTAAGGGGTGGGATCACAAAATAGTAAGAACAAACAGCGAAGATTTGTTTAAAGTTGAAGATGATCAGTGATGCGTTCGTGAAAAGTAGACGATGAGATGATGATGACAATGTCTTACGGCACGTCGTTCCTCGCAACGTGCACAGCCACGGACACCTTGGGTAAATGCACCTGCTAAAGCAAATGCCAAGACAGCTGGGCTCATGTTATTGCTTAAAACGACATTTATTTAATTGGACATTAAAGCGCCATACGAATTCCTGGTCAGGTCTGGTTTCCGATATATGAACTATTGTTCCTTCCTACACTTGCAGTATAGGCGAGCCAGCCGGAATGAACCACTGGCCATAGATGCTTCGTCACTTATCCATCCAGATTGCCTCACTGAGCCACAGATGCTCAGTCACTGCATTGCAAGACGGGATATTTCCAAATGGCAGATCTTTCCACACAAACTGGCACGTCGTCTACAACAGCTTGCTATTGTGTCGATAATAACAATGAAAACAACAGACTTAATGCATAGGCGCACCACTGGAAGCATGCGTCAGAGGCTGTAGTTCACTTATTTTTGTTTAGTAAACGTCTCTCGCATGTGTTGAACGAAACCTTGCGTATATATGTAATAAAAACGTGAAACAATGCTCTATTCTTGATCAAGCTTGGAATCTATAGCATCTATAGCCTACATCTGCATTTTCTTAGTCTTTTTACGACTAGAGTTCGCCTTGGCGCTTTCTCCCAGACCACTGCAGGCCTTGATTACGAGTGATTAGGTGGAGTCGCTGACTCATTGGATCTATATAACGATAGCGATCAGCAGTACTCGTGATCAACGCAGACTGATCGCAGGTGGGCAATCGGCTGAGCGGTCCATATAGAGATGCTCCGCGTTTTGTTCGCGCTCATAAAGCTCGTACGTATGTAGTATATACATATGGGTACGTCACGCGCGCATGACGCGATCGACGCGCGCACCTGAATTAACCCTAGCTCGGAGCACTCACCTCTAGCTCAGCGATGTCGAAAAACTTTGCCGTCGGGTTGCGGATGTGCACGCGATGCGACCACATATTGCTGCCGTAGGCGAAATACAAAACATCGTTGGGGCTATGGCTCTTCCCTGCCGACGACGAAGTGCCCATGCTAGCTTGGGTCGCGACGTGTATTCGCAACGATACAGCTGATGTCGCGAGAAGCCCGTCGTGCTTCAGGACTGGCGACCGAGCGAACGAAAGAGCAGACTTCGAAGCTGAGCCCGCGGCGTCAGCGGATGACACATGACACGTAACGGCAGCCGGTTTTTATTACTGCCGCATGCTGTGCTGTAAATTTGCTCGCGCAGTCCGCAGCAGCTTGCATATGGATAAATACAAATTAAAACGCGATCACGGCAGGTGCGCGTATAAAAGTGCTCGAATTAAATAGAAGTCCTTATCAAGGGGCTTCGGGATTAGATAAGACGCTAGCGACGTCAATCGCCGTTTTCGCCGTGCGCCTAGCGTTGCTAGCGTCCGCTCACGACAGTCGTATCCCAGCAACTGCGTACACACCCGCAAACCTTGGAACTCGTGGTGGACATGCCCACGTTTACTGGACCGCTGCTTGTCGCGCGCTGCACGCGATGTAACATGCGTAGCCGTGAGCGAGAATCCCTGCGGAATAAAGCAGTTGGACGGGTTTTGGCAAACAACGGGTCATCTTTACTTTATTCGTCGTTGTTCTCATCGTTACAACTTGACTGATGAACAAAGGACTGCCGCAGGAAAGAAGCTCGACGACGCTACAGAAAACAAATAAAAGCGAAAAGAAGGAAACGTAACGAGAAAGTGAAAACTGCCCATTTTCCCCTCTCGATTTCGAGGCAAGGACGAGGGCGCATGACGGACTGCCTTCCGTGTGGCCTTCCGTCGTCTGCTGCGCGCAGTGCGAATGCGATGGAGCGTAAGTTATAAAATAGATCTAGTCATTCCAACCACGACTCTTTCAACAACCACAGTTGTGCAAAAAATTGACTCATAAAACAATTTTACCAATTGTAGCGCCATCTGTCAACCAAATTAAAAACTAATTTTTATTATAAAATATTTCATTGAAAAAAATGGTTTGTTTGCTTTGCATTAGAGTACGCTGTCATTTGTTAGTTTTAAAATTTTTGGTTGTAGCTTTTGACGGAAAGTGAGGTGTCGTTTCGCTACTAATTTGATTATGCAAACGTGCAAGAGAAAGAGGAGAGAGCGAAAGCGGCGAAGGGACGACGAGATGCGACGAGAGCCGGCGTACCCGTCGTGCACAGCGCGGTGGCTGCTTTTCTCAAGTCAGCTGTGGTCGTCTGCAAGGCCTAATCGCGGCCGCGCCATAAACCTACCTACTCCGGATAACAGCGTCCCGAATGTGTGAGTTCCTGCTTGTCTAATCTTCCTCTTTTTTTTCTCTCTCGTGTATCTACGGGACGGCCGTGCTTATCCTCCGCGTGCCATGTTTTAAACGAGCTTTCGCTTTTCGCACTGCGCGGTTTGTTTGCTCTTGCTCCCCACGGACTCGCGCAAGCTAGGTTGTGTTGCTTCCAGTTTAGCTTTGCGGCATCGGCGCTCTGCGAGTCGTTTTACGAGGGATTCGGATGTGCTTCGGTGCCCCTTAGTCGCGTAGAGTTGACGTATGTCGAGAGAAATCCCGACGCGACAGCTTCTTTCGATTACGGCTCACTTGCGTGCTGCTACTGCGTGTTTCATTTGAGCTAACGGTGGGCGCATTGTCGAAAAGGTCGCGGGGGAATCGCTCAAAAGCCTTCACCATTGTCTGACGCCGCATAACAGCACACCTGCGAAAGTGTACACTTTTATTCATCTTTTTCCCCATCAAAATCGGACGGCTAGTCTACGCATTTCACATGTAATGATGCGGTAAATCATCTCCCTTTTCGGCGTGCAAAGCGTGTTTCAGCCTGTCGAGTAGCTGTCACTGAAACGTCAAAGCTGCTCTTTCGTAGACTGTAGCTGCAGCGATAATTCCATTTTATCGTGTACTCGTCGTTTAGTTGTATACAGTGGAGTTATGTTCAACATTTGATCAATCGATGGCAGTGTAAGAAGCCATGCCGTACGTCGTAGATTTTTTTTTTTTTTTAGCACTGTTCCGTTATTTTCACGGCGCATTCAACTTATGTATTTACACAGAACACGTATTCCGTTATTTTCACGGTGCATTCAACTTATATATTTACACAGAGCACGTATTCCTAAAGCGCGTTTCCCGAATTACTTGACACTATACTGACAAGCTGCAAATGACAGGGACCATAAAATCGTATATAAAGTGTCGCTGACATTTAATTACTCGTAATTAATATTTTCATAGCCAAGACCTTTCGCTTGGCGCAGAACTTTTAAAGGTGAAAGATACGGCTGAGCTTTTCGGGTGCTCTTGAATTAAGCGTGGCCTCTTGAATTAAAAACAAGTGCGTGTACGTCATTACCGTTATTTTCATTACCGTTATGTTCGACGTAGGAATACCATTATTATTTCTTATTACTTCATTTACAGTTTCTTGGAGATCCTCTAATGTTAGAAGCAGATACGATATGTGGTGCTAGATTTATGTTCATGATGCATCTAACGCGAGCCCCATAGCAAATCCGTTTATTAACACAGCACAACAGTGCAATACGTTCACGTGCTCCTACTGCGCGCTTTTTCTTTTTTTTCAGACTTTTTATGTTTGTTTGAAATTGGGCAACGTTAGCATTTTTTCTATATTTATTTCGTGCTCTGTTAACTACCTCTAGCGTACCCAGAAATTTATTTTCGGGGGGGGGGGGGGGGGTCGTTCAACCATACCTTATATATGTTCGTGCGTGCGTTTGTATGTTATGACTTCGGCGTTTAAATGCCCATAATTAAGAACAAAGTGACATTGTCAATCAGATTCTGCCGTACTCCTAAGTTTTATTCGTAGTTACGAGCGTCGCCTCGTACATCGGTAACCGTGGGAGGTGCATTTATTAGCGATCTTTATAAGTAGTCACCTAATATTCGTCAGAAAAGTAGCGATATATGAACCACATTGGCGGAGCCAAAGCCTCCGTGTGGGTCAGACCTCCCTGGTGGTTTAACCCGCCGAGAGGAGGTTACGTTGCGGAGGCTTCGTGTTGGGGTTGCGCTTACCCCATCCGTGACCACCCTTTGGGCGCAAAAGTACCGCGGCCCGTATGGTACATCGTGCCCATTTTGCGACGCTCCAATCAGCGACGTAACTGTCACACACCTATTGTGGACATGCACGGGTCTACAATTAAGCCGTCGTCGTCACCTACGTGCAACAGGCCTCAGGCCTGGCCGACCACCCGACCTTGACCGCTGGATTAGTGGACCTCACCACCGCTCGTTACTGGACTTCATACACGAAGCAAATTTATATGTGTATTTCTGAATAAATATTATGCCTAAGGGCAGACTTTCGAAAAAAAAAAAAAAAAAAAAAACAACGAATCCGCTGTTCGATGTGTATGATTGAGTAGCTTAACCGGAATATTTGGACTAAGGTCAAATTTAGAGATGCACTCCACGATCTGCTCGCCAATTTTAGTGCACTGTCATTCAGCAAGTTTGAAGATTTTATCTTCAAAAATATTGCACGAAACATCGAAATGTTAACATTACAGTGCAGGAGGCGACCCTCTCTATGTGGAACACATTTTATTTATCATTTATTTACGAGTGTTCTAAAGGCCCCGTTTGGGCATTACATGCGGGATGAGGTTATACATAACAATTGATATCAACGTGTCAGTGAACATACATGTCTGTCGAAACATTCTGCACGAGGTCGTAAATACTGCATGCAACCTATATGCTTATGATCTTACGTCATCAAACAACACTAATTGCTACATTATCCAAACAAATAGTCTTACACCAACCACTTGACACCTGTAACGTCATAACAATAATTAATATAAACAACATAGCAAGGTTAGAGAAATTTATCGGTGTTACATTTAGAAGCGTAAAAAGAAATATCGACCTTTCAATTTTCTAGTTCGCGGAACGTTTGACAATTTTCGTTACGTGTATCCTTGAATGTGTGCTTTCTTATACTGAGGTTCAAAATACACGGTTTTCTACTATAGGCATGAAGTAGCGAAAAGTCAAGCAGTTCGTTGTATCGAGAATTTCTTTATATTGAAGTTCGCTATATCGAGATTTAACTGTAATAGAGTCAGTTATTTCGTATATGTTTTAGAAGATTATTCCATTCCGAAATGGAATCACCTCCATGGGACCGAAATGGAATAAACACATCCGCCCTGAAAGAGCAATATTTCATATCGTTGCTCGTTTCAGAGCGGATGTGCGCCGTGCGTTCTATTTCTGTTTCGTATACTTCGGATAGGTTTTGTAAAGCTCGACTGCGAACGAACGCGACTCCGTCATACCACACAGGTGGCTGAAACGGTCGCCACTTGCACTGCAAACCACTAGGAATGTGCGAATAGGGAATTTTGGAACCGAATCGAATACGAATCGAATAGCGATGACACCGAATCGAATACGAATAAGAATCGAATACTGTTCGAATAGTTCTCGAATAGTAAGGCAACCATTTTTAAAAGAGCCTTAGACTGGTAACACTTTTCGAAATAGCCGAAGAATTCCAACGCATTTTATTTGAAAGAAATATTCGCAAGCTTTAACAAAGGAACATTACGATTACTTTTAACCAAACTCGCATAGAGCAGCAGCGAGAGCCTTAGAAATATTTTGCAACTGCAGGCTGAAATGTACAAGTGACTACAGTAGTCAAGATGGTACTTTTAAAACAGCTTTTAAATGAAATTATACATAACTACTAAGCGATTTTGATGAGTTGATATCAGATGGCGGATTGATGACACTGTCGCCTCGGCGACGCTGGACTTTTAATTAAACAAAAATGCCTTCATCCTGTGTTCAACCTTGCGTCGATAGTCCCGTTAGTACATGGGCTGCATGCGTCTGGGTAATTCGACGTCGAAAACAAGAAAAGTATAGCCAGTAGGAATAAAAAAGAGATCGCTTATCAGCCTTTTTAATTATTAGGCAGTTTAGAGTACGCAAAACCTTGCGTTAGCGTTTGTTGCCACTGCGCATGCGTCATACGCTAACCCCTTGGGGTACGCATGTTATACATATTACGAAAATAGCATATGCAGTCCTCGTCAAAAGTTTATGGACCACGAGACACAAGAAAAAGCTGGATATTCCCGCTGCTTCGGCAGGTAACCTGGAATTTAGATTTCCGGCCATGTTCTAAAACGCTCTGACAACATGCACTGTGCAGTTCGGCCGAATATACAGTCACAAATTGCTGGGAAATTCAAGGTTTTTCTCGGACCTATAGTTGTCTCTAAAACTTTTGACGCCGGCTGTACGTACCCATGCAACGCAAACGCTACGAACTCTTATCAGTTGGCTCAACGAAGTCGTGTCCGCTTATCAGAAATTGTTAAACTCTATATGCCGACGCTTTTCTTCGAGAAATCGTTTTTTCACGCCATATTCACTGAGCCGCGAAACGCATCGGCATTCATTTGACTTTTTTAACGGTTCGCCAAAAACATTAGATGTCCGAGAAAAATTTTGACTACCTTTCGAAAGAAAAAAAAAACAGGAATGTTCGAGGTGCAAACAAGCAAACGTGGTACTCTCGGAGCTGTGGTACTCATATGTCAGGGTCACGACCGCTCGATAAGCAACCACGTTTCAGTCGATCAAGTGGCCGTGTCAGGGACGGGCTTCGCGAAAGAGAGAGAGAGAGAAGGAGCGAGAGAGAAAAAAAAAGAAAAAAACTTGCTGGCCATAATTGCGCCATTGTAAAGTATAATTGCAGATAAAATTACAGGTCAAGCGCTAACGGTGCGTTGCCCAGCAAGAATTTTAAGGAAAATTGTTTCTTTATTCGGTAAATTTTTTAAAACTTTCGATTAAGGATACTTGGTTCCTGGCGACCCGGGTTTTCTTAGCGATTATTTATTTGCGCTTCTTTATCAGTTGGCGCAGCACTGTTATCGCTGCCTCTCTGCACAAACGCTCGCAATATAGATGGAGTGATGATGATCGTTTCAGAATATGTGCTCTTCTACGAGAGTGTCAGAGCTCGTCTTCGTAAGCCTGTAATTAATCAACAATTGATCAACTAGTCGGGACGAACACCTCTCGTAGCGATCTCTTGTACTATACCTGAGCTGATAGTTTCCCGTAATCTATCTAATCACGCCATCTTATTATGTACCCCCCCCCCCCTCTGACGCGTTTCTTTTTTCTTGGCACCCATTATTTGGCTGTAGCGTGCCACCACAGTTATCTCCCACACGCAGTACGTGGCCCGCCCAACTCCATCTTAATTCTCCTCGATAATCTAAGCTATAGATGCGGCTACGCCCAATTCGTATCTATCTAATAGTACCTTCGTGGCACGTCACGCATTTCATTCGCCTTTACCGGCCTCATCAGACCTCATGAGGGGTATAATATATATATATATATATATATATATATATATATATATATATATATATATATATATATATATATATATATATATATATATATATATATATATATATATATATATATATATCACTGTTAACAACGCCTCCGTTGTATACTCGAAGAGAACTGGCCCATTGGACCATTAGTCTACACTGATATAGTATACCTATAGTCAGCGTAGATTTATGGTTCAATGGGCCAGTTCTCTCTAGTAGTGGGCATAACACAACGGAGGCGTTGTCAACAGTGATATATATATATATATATATATATATATATATATATATATATATATATATATATATATATATATATATAATTTGTGAGAAAAAGTGGGCGGGGGTGGGAATTAAGCAGCCTCTGCAATTAAACGGCTGCCTCTGTGATCCTTATCATCAGGTATCTCGTTTCGCTTTCGCCTTTACTCAGTATCTTTCTTCCTTTCTCTCACATGGCGCAATGCTTCCTCCTAACTGCTTCCTTCCTCTAAGCCGGGAATTGGACCTTCATCCGCGTGCTTAGGCGCAGCGCTTCGGTTGGTATACAGGCAACAACTACGGTCATACATGCGGGAATATCTAGGCAACAATGAAGCATGGCGACGAGTAGTGGCAAGTGGCCTGGATAAAAGATCAGATTGCCATATCAGAAATGGCTGATTGTCGACGAGCCCGCGACCTAGAGGGCATCAGTCATTGGAAAACGGCGCACACAAATACGCGGGGTACCGGCGCAACTTCGAGGGCCGCATTTCTGTACACTCGCCGGCCGCCGGGTTTTCTTTTTTTTTTTTCGCGCACGACGCCGCCACCGAAATCTGCGAGTTATGACAAGCTTCGCCTGAAAAAAAAATGAAGCATCCAGGCACAGCTTTCACGACAGTCGTTGAAAAATGCCGTTGTGTGAATCGGGCTGGGAGCACGTGTGTCTACACACACATCGCTCGCGCGCGCGCGACATTCATTTGCGTTATTTCTTTTTAAATCGTTTTTTTTTCTTTTTCCTGATTCGCCGGCTGTGAAAATAACACTTCCAGATATATACGTTTCCCCGAGGCCGTGTCTCGCTCGTCATCAGCTGCGTGCGCTTTTCCAAGGGCACTCGCACACGCGGCAACGTTTATATAGTGATTTTATTTATTTATTCATGTTACCCTACAGGCCCCAGAGAAGCATTGAGTAGGGGGGGTTACAGAAAAATCACAATACATAAAGCATAAAAAGAAATGATAACGAAGAAAAAAACAAAGAAAATTGTACAATGGAAGGGAGAACAAAAAACACTATAAGCAAATGCAGCAAAATACAAAATGGAAGAAAAATGAAGCATATTTATACAAAATCAAGGGAACATATAAACTTGCAGTTGCTCACGAAATTTGGCCGGATCTCTCAAAGAAACAATTTCATCCGGAAGGCTATTCCAAAGTGAGATGGCGCGTGGCAATGCGGAATTATTGAATGACTGTGTGTTGCCGAAGATGCGTCTGAAACTGAGATGATTATGAAGTCGACTAGATGTGCGCGAAGGAATGTCAAGCGATAGACGACTGGTCCACGAGTTGTAGTAGTACTTATGGAGGAGGCATAGACGGATGACAGAGCGGCGGGAATCCAAGTTAGTCAGGGCAATATCGCGTTTGATTTGGGTGATGCTGGAGTGGCGATTATACGTTGAAGTGATGAAGCGGGCTGCACGATTTTGGATGGATTCCAGTTTATCTATTAGGTATTGTTGATGCGGAGACCAGATCGACGAAGCGTATTCTAGCTGAGGGCGTACAAACGTTTGGTAGGCCTGTTGCCGAATGGTAGATGGGGAATGATGCAGATTCCGGCGCAAGAATCCCAGAGTTCTGTTTGCTTTCGCGCATATCTTGTCGATGTGAGTACACCAGGCAAGATTAGTACAAAGATGAACACCAAGGTATTTGTAAGTAGATGAACGGGGAATTTCAGCTGAGCAGATAGAGTAAGAAAAGTTAAAAATCGATTTCCTACGGGTGAAAGAAAGTACGCAGCACTTAGATGTGTTAAGCGTCATTTGCCAACGGTCACACCACTGATTTATTAAGTCGAGGTCCTTTTGTAAATGTACGTGGTCTTCTTCAGAGTTAATAGTCCTGTACACTACGCAGTCATCCGCGAAAAGACGAATTGAGGAAGAAATGTTACAAGGCAAATCATTAATATAAATCAGAAAAAGAAGAGGGCCTAACACACTGCCCTGGGGCACACCTGATGAAACAAATGAAGTAGACGAGCTGAAGTTATTGACAAATGTAAACTGCTGTCGATTGGATAAAAAATTTCGAAGCCAAGATAATGTTGATGAGTCGAGCTTAAGTGCAGACAGCTTAGCTATTAGACGACAATGGGCAACTCTGTCAAATGCTTTCGCGTAGTCTAAAAAGATGCAGTCAACAATTTGATTACTATTCATGCCGTTATGTAAATCAGACGTAAATTCTAATAGCTGAGTATCACAAGATAACGCTTTCCGAAAACCATGCTGATTTGGAAAGAAGAAGTTATTTGACTCAAGATGGCTGTATATATGGGAGGTGATGATGTGTTCAAGCAGCTTGCAACAGATGCATGTTAGCGAAATGGGGCGGTAGTTACCGGGTGAGTGTTTGTTACCATCCTTGAATATCGGAATAACCTTTGCTATCTTCCAGTCAGTGGGAAGTTGACCAGTAGATAAAGACTGTTGAAAAATGTGGCATAAAATTTGACTGGACGAAGGGGATGTGTTTTTAAGTACCTTGGAATTAATGTTGTCAACACCACACGATGTAGACAGCTTTAGACCGTGTATAAGTTTAGATATGCCTTCAACAGTAACACTGATAGGAGACATGAAGCAGTACTCACGATCGCGAACACTGGGAACCGAAGAAGAGTCTTCATTAGTAAAAACCGAGCAAAAAAATGAATTGAAGGTTGACGCACACTCAGATGCAGTGACATAAATTGACGATAAAAGTGACATAAATTGATCCATAAATTGACGCTGTACACGACTGAATGGACTTCCTCTTGCGCCGCATTTGTGGATATTTAGCTCCTCTGTAGCCAGCTCTTCCAGATGCGGCTGCAAGCGTACCAGCTCTCTTTCTTTCTTTCTTTCTTTCTTTCTTTCTTTCTTTCTTTCTTTCTTTCTTTCTTTCTTTCTTTCTTTCTTTCTTTCTTTCTTTCTTTCTTTCTTTCTTTCTTTCTTTCTGTTTCTTCCTTCCTTCCATTCATTCATTCATTCATTCATTCATTCATTCATTCATTCATTCATTCATTCATTCATTCATCCTTCCTTGAAGTTGAAAAAACAGCCTGCTGCCAGCTTCTTGTACGTGCATAGACCAGATTATTTCACATCTCGTCAGCCACGTTTAGAGCTGTCATACAGATGATAAAATCTTGACCTGTAGTTGTCACTGTCAGCGCGTTTGAAAACGCAGCGGCCTGCAGTTCGAATGCGAGAGGCGATGGCAGTGGCCAACATGCGTGTATTCAGCTCCCTTCAGGGGCGTAGCCAAGGGGGGGGGTTGGGGGGGTTCAAACCCCCCCCCCCGAAATTTTTCAGTTTTGCTTGCGTATATAGGCACGCACACATACAAACGCAAGCACGAACATACATAAAGTATGGTTGAACCCCCCCCCCCCCCCCCGAAAAAAATTTCTGGCTACGCCCCTGGCTCCCTTCTGCAATGCCTTGGTCCTTGAGGGTATGTGAAACAAATTAAAGAAACACATCGCTTCCGATGGACATTCGCGGGAAGAGTGGCAAGTTATATTGGCAATGTTATCGCCAATCTAACGACCGAGTGTGCGTGTGTGTGGAACGCAAGCAGCTTGCGTACAGAAGCCCTTGCGTTTCTTTGTATTCTCCATGGGTGCAACCGGGAGTACAAAGGTACGCAAGAGCGTGCGTACGTAAGCTGCTTGGGTACGCACGCTCTCGCGCATACCTTTGTACTCCCGGTTGCACCCATGGAGAATACAAAGAAACGCAAGGGCTTCTGTACGCAAGCCTCTTCGGGGCCCCGGCACTAAAGCTCTCTTGTAGAGAGCTTTAGTGCCGGGTACCCCAAGCCGTTCAATCCACAAGCTCTTGCGTTCTTTTGTACTCCGGATGGCGAACAGACGAACGCAAGAGCTTGGGGTCACCAGTGCTAAAGCTCTCTAGTATAAAAAAAGGGATGTGTTGATCTCCGTCGTCCTCATTAAAAGAAGAGCCCGGAGGGTAGGGCACCGAACCGGACGTGCGTACGTAAACGTTGAGGGAAGCGGTGCGACGGTGTATAATTTTTGCAATGGCACCCCCCCCCTCCCCTTCGCGCGCTCGGACGCGAGCGTTGCGCTGACCTCGAAGCGTAGTAAGAGCTGTTGAATAAAATATGGAGCACGTTTTTTATTGCGCAGCTGGACGGACAGTAGTAGGCCTATAGGTCACGCCGGGCACGTGCCTTTTCCACCCACACACGAAGTTATCGAACGGCTGCATACCGCGCGGTGCCTGTTGCCATCGCGTTGCGTGTGCGGAGTTTGCAAGTCTTGGAATCGCATGGCTGAGTCACGGCAGGCGGCTGTGTCATAGCGGGAACTGGTTTTCCGCGTCTGTGCCACGCGAAACGCGGCTGCAAGTTCGGATCGAGGTGGCTGTTGTCCGGACTATGCTGCAATCATCGCCTGCCGTCGACTTTATTTGGTTGCCAATTTAATTTGTCCTTTTTTTTGCCAGTTCATGCAGTCCCCATGAGGTACTCCCTGCTGACGACAGAATACCCCCCCGCACTTATTTTATCTATCGTCTGTCCCATACCATCACTCAGTTGGACTGTGCCGTCATTGTTTAAAGTGTAGGGTTAATGCCAAGCACGGGCCTGCGCAGGGTTCTCCATTAGCGGGGCGGGAGGGGGGGGGGGGCAAAGTTTAATAGGGACCCTAGTTTAATCGCAGCGCCCCCCCCCTGCCCCCTGTTGGTAGGGTCCAAAGGACAACATGGTTCACAACAGGTAAAAAAAAAGAAAATGAAGCGATTACGAGCTTCTTTCTCACGATGGCCTGTCTTTGGTCCCTGGCTTTCCTGAAGTAAAGATGAGAAGTAAATAGTTCTCTGAATGCAACGTCAGGGGCCTTCGGCCGCCACTATATCGTCAAAAACCGGGAGGGGAGTGGATCATTTTTAGAATAACAGAGAGCCCCGCCACGGTGGTCTAGAGGTTATGCCGCTCGACTGCTCACCCGCAGGTCGCTGGATCGAATCCCGGCAGCGGCGGCTGCATTTTCGATGGAGGCGAAAATGTTTGAGTCCCGTGTACTTAGATTTAGGTGCACGTTAAAGAACCCCAGGTGTTCGAAATTTCCGGAGCCCTCCACTACGGCGTCTGTCATGATCATATTGTGGTTTTGGGACGTTAAACCCCAGATATTATTATTATTAGAATAACAGAGAACTGAGTTAGTTGGTACGTATTCATTCTAAACGACATGGCGTGCAAACACGGACACGAGAAGGAAGTCACCACAAATGCCGACTAACAGCTGTAAAGGCGCACAACGGCGGAAAAGAAAGATGGCACGAGAACTTATCTGCGCATGCCCAGGCAATATAGGCGAACCTATCAATCCGGCACGCGTGGCAGTCTATATGTGAAATATAAATGTTAAGGAATTCGATTTCTACTTTGTGCAAGTTAATCGACGGTTGACTCACGCTTGCGCTACCACTATACATCGATATGCCATGCCTCAATCAGTAGACGCGTTTCTTCATTCGTGTGCCGGTACAGAACTGCGCATTCATCGAATTTTGTCGTGCACTTACACTCTCGGCAATGTAAAGATAGATTAGAAGGTGAGCCTCCGGTTAGCGACCTCTTATGTTCCAGTAATCTATGGTCAACACAGCGGGGCCCGTCTGTCCTACGTAGAAGAGGCCGCAATTACAAGGAGCATTATACACAATAGGGGATAATTGTGTTGAATTTTACCGTGCTGCGGAAACATATTGGAAGTCACTTCATGCACTTTTCGCCAGTACGCTTTGTTCTGTTGCTCAAATGGCGCGAAATTACTCCCTTTCAGCACCCTGACAAGTCGAAGCAAGCAACACCCCCTCCCCCTTGGATTCTGTATCCTCTCCTCGCAATAATTCGTGATCATTCCTTCACGCACATCATACGTTTAACGCTCTGCTCTCGCACGTGTAAAGAAAGCTATGTGAGGTCGGTACGCACGTGCCACTTGTTATACATGAACGTACCGCGATTGCAGCCTATAGGGAAAGGAAACGCGCGCAAGAAGACGGTTGTCGTTGGTTCGTCACGATAAACATCACAGCGGTGCGAGCGGTTTTCTTACAGCTATGTATATCAGTATATGGCCTTCAGTTCGTTTTCTTTCTTCCGGTTTACTTTTACTTAGCGTTTACTACGTAAAAAGCAGGAGAAACTGTACACGCGCAGAATTATAGCAGAACGGGTCCACAACACCTCCACGAAAGGTTTTGTCTATAGTTTGTCCTTGCTCAAGCTGTGAAAGGTGTTATCAAGCAGTGGTACTGCTGGTTGGCTCTGTATATGGGTGCTTGCGTTATCTCGATCGTAATCTCTTGTTTTTGCAAGTTGAGGATAAACCTTGCGGCCTCCCGGTACCTGTATATATAGGTAATAGCCGCGCTCTGCTGTCGAGAGATAAGGAATAGCGCATTCGTCGAGAGGAAAATGACTCGCAACGGAGGAAATGTCGTCAGATCCGTAAAATCGAGTCCTCCATCTTTTTTTTTTTCCTTTCTCTCGATCACTGCGCTGTCGACATTGCTCGCAGTCGTCGAGGCGTTTGCGTGGCGCAACTTGGCGAGGAAGAGCTCTATATATAGTGTCTCAGTCGTGAGTATACGGTGGTCAAGCTTGACGTCTCGGGTTCGACTCCCGGAGTCGTGGTGACGCCAGTCGAGTTCAGGTGAGGGTGAAATGCCGGAGGTATACGTTTAGAGCGGGTTCATCCGAACTCTTCTCCTACTGGGCGTACAATGGACCGCGCGAAACGCTAAGTCTTGACTGACACACTTTTTTTTTTTTTTAACGCGAAGTATTTCATAGGAAGTAAACAGGAATTGGTCAACGAGAACAACAACAACAACAAAAAAAGAAAAACACCGTTACGTCCTCACAAGGTCCTATAAGACGATTCGAAGGCGAGCCATCTTTTTCTTCTCAATCGATGTGATGATCCTTCCATGCCCCCCTCCGAAAGGTTCCTGCACCTTACGTGGTTTTGCACTGACTTCAGGATCGTAGACATTGCAAAATTTTCTGCACCTCACCTAGTTTTGCACTGTCATCGTGATTGCCAGCGCGAAACCAGGGGACCTCTGTCCAAGCGACGATGTCACGTGATGACGTCACCATGTGACGTCATCATGATGACGTCACAAACTTTGGCGATCTGTGACTTCATGATGACGTCGTGTGGTGGCGTCGTCACGTGATGATCATTTTTTGCATCGCTCGTGTTGACGCCACCGACGCGAGACGCCGACGGTCAATTTTCGCATTTGATGGGGCGTCTGAGGCTTTCTAAGCTAAGATTCCGAGAAAAAAGCCTCTAGTGACTTAGTATTGATAGCATGCACATGACGTCATGGACGCAAAACATGTCTCCAACATGGCGGCTTAGATGACGTCAAGGCAGTATAATCACACGGTGATGAACCTGCTTCAGTGTGATAAACGACGCCGCTGGAACGTTATTGGGCCCCTCTGCACGAATAACGAAGGAACCAGCATGCGATGTGCCGATAACACTAACGTGACATAACAAAGTTCGCGCCCCACCATCTTGGTGCTCCAACGTGGCTGTTTCGGTGACGTCAGTGCAAGCAATCTTAAAAACCATCATTAACCTATAATAAATAGAAAGTATAGAATAGAGGACAATTTTGAAAAGAAATTAAAAATTTCGCACAATATAAGAGGGAGCTGGAAGCCATTTCACTTTTCTTTCTTTTTTTTTGGGGGGGGGGGAGGGTGTAGGGGATTTTTGGGGCGCGGGTTCGTTTCCCGGCCACGGCGGCCGCATTTCTATGGAAGCGAAAATGAAATAACACCCGTGTGCTTACATTTACGTGCACGTTAAAGAACCCCAGGTGATCAAAATTAGTCCGAAGTCTCTATACGGGGTGAAACCACAGTAATTTATTATTATTATTATTATTATTATTATTATTATTATTATTATTATTATTATTATTATTATTATTATTATTATTTTCTTTTGTCCCGAATCGGGAGCGTGTCCTTACATCTTTTGACTGTTGCGTCTTTGACTCTTCTAGAGCGCTATTTAATCTGTCTTAAAAAAATAAAAAAACTGTAAGCCAGAGTGAAAGCCCTAAGAATTTGTGACGTCATGGTGAGCTGACGCAGGAACTTAATTAAAGGCGGCGTCGCCACCTGCCTTTCGCTTTTGTGATATCTTTTCTGACTTATGCAGTCTTCCTGTGAGAGCATCCTTTTGTTTTATAGTACAAGCGCTATATACGAATTCAACCCAACTCTTATCTTTCTCTTCTGCGTATTATTTTACAAAGCTTACGACAGTCACCCCAGCAGGGCCTTAGCCAGAAGTTTATTTCACGGGTGTGTGTGTGTGTGTGTGTGTGTGTGTGTGTGTGTGTGTGTGTGTGTGTGTGTGTGTGTGTGTGTGTGTGTGTGTGTGTCGGGGGAGGGTTCGACCCTCTTCTATATATATATATATATATATATATATATATATATATATATACACGCACAAAATGTAAATATTCTGGGGATGTATGGTGGAAGGTTGACTCCCCCTCCCCCCCATCCCCCACTGCCTACGCCAATGCCCCAAAGTCAGGAGTGGCGCCCTCGCCTCGTAGGCCACCCCCGACTTAGTCATTGATCGTACGTAGTCATTGATCTAAGCAAGTCGTCATGACGCGCAGATGCGAATTTGAGTGCCTTCAACTGTCGAGAGCATCGCATTTCTGTTTTTGTTCAGCGAGTGTGATGAACCTGTGTTTAGAAAGAGGCACACATTGTTAAAAGAAACAAAAAAGGTAGTTGAAATTAAGAGCTTAGAAAAAAAAAAAGAGAAAACATCGGATGGGATATCATAATAAAAGGAAGTTCTTGTATTCATGCTCCTATTTAGAGAAACTGTTCCTAAAATAAATGCCGTTGCTGACTTTGTATACTGCCTAACAGATCAGCAAGTGTGAGGAAATGTAGAAGCGTTTAGATGCGGGCCAGTTGGTATACGTCAGGCACGTAGGCAAGGGGGGGGGGGGGGGGGGCGCCCCCCCCCCCCCCGAAATTCGTCCAGCCTTTTATATTCCCGGGCAACATTTTTTTTTCTTTTTGCCATGAAAAGACTTTCTTTCGAATAATTAGGCCTTGCCCCCCCCCCCCCAAAAAAAAAAAAAAAATCCTGGCTACGTGCCTGGTATACGTACAAAAAAGGACGGGACGAAGGACGAGAAGATACAGGACAAAGAGACGGCTGTCCTGTGTATCTTCTCTTCCTTTGTCCTGTCCTTTTTCACGCTGTTAAAATGAAGTGCGAAGTAGTCTTACATTGTACTCTTTGGAAAATATGCACAACTATGTCTTTCTTTTCGCGTTTTTAAATGACGTGTTTTTTATTAATGAGGATATTAGCGAAGGCGCGCTCATGCGAATGCATAATTTCCTTCGAATCGAGCGAAGAACTTTCGTCTTGCGCGTTTCACAATGTACCTTTATATACAGAGAGTCATTCCGTTACACTCTTGAGCTGTATCACAAGAAGTCGGCGTGTATCGAGAATCTTTATACAAAGAACTTGACGCGTATCCAATAACGTAACGACAGGCGTGCTCTTGTCTACCAAAGCGAGTTAACACTCCCATGTGTGTGACTGCGGTACATAGCCACGCCGCGGCATGGTGCTCGACTGCTAACCCGAAGGTCGCGGGATCGAATCCCGGCCGCGGCGGCCGCATTTCGATGGAGGCGAAACACTCGAAGCCCGTGTACTTAAATTTAGGCGCGCGTTAAGGAACCCCAGATGGTCGAAATTTCCGGAGCCCCTCCGTTACGACATCCTTCATAATCATGCAGGGGCGTAGCCACGTTAGGGCACACCCGGGCCCGTGCCCCCCCCCCCCCCCCGAATTTTTTTTTTTTTGCCATAGCATACAGAGCAGAAAATGACACTCGACCACATCTGCCTGCTCGTCCCCACTACAGATCAAGGAGGTGCCCCCCCCCCCCCCGAAAAAAATTTCTGCCTACGCCCCTGTAATCATGTCGTGGTTTTGGGACTTAAAACCCCAATAGTTACTATTATTACTACGGTGCATACAATACTACTAACGTATTTAGAGAATTCAGAGAGTGCAACAAAAATAAAATGAAAGAACTGAAATGTCGACTTCGTGGCGTGCACTTCCTCGATCGTCACGTTGTAAGCGCGAGTCATATTTCAACGAGCCGCTTTCTTTTTTCTTGGAACTGCAGCCCCTCTAGATACGAAAAGGAAATGATCAAATAAGAAAGAAAAAAAAAAGCGACTTCCCGCTTATTTTCCTCGTGTTCTATGCACTTGCTCAGACGCACGTGCTGCCCGCCTGGGCATGCGCTCTTGTATCGGATTGCGCAGCTCTAGTCCTCCGCTCACTACTGCTGTCTCCGTGTGTATGTCACGTACACTACGTACGCTCCTTTTGTTTCAGCCGATCGTCTTTCGTTTTAGTGCAGTGTGCACCTAGCCGTCACGCGCCGCCTCGTGTTTCCGTACGTCGTTTGTTATTTGTTTAGTACTCGCCGTTCGTGGAGATCGCAGTGGGGACACTTGTACCCCGCATAAATAAAAAAAAAAGCGTGTTCCCATTGTCCCATAGTTCATACGTCTATTTAGCCGGGTAGCACGACCTTGTCTAGACGATGTACGCATTTGGGCTCGTCTGAAGGGACACTACAGAGAAACGATTTTTCTCATTATTAGTAAATTACTCTTTCACAATCACAAAATCGCCGCGCTTGCCGCGAGAAGTCGCAAGCTAGAAAACGCGTGCGAAGAAAATGCGGGTGGCGACGCCACCTTTAAATTCCCGCACCAAACGTCGCGACGTCATAAATTTTGACGGCATGAGCTACATCGTCCACCTAGGGGGCCATGGACTGAACATACCATGTTTCAGGAAAGTTCGTTGCGCCAGTGTCGCCAAAATACGAAAAATACAACTCGAAATCCGTGACGCCACGCGTGGTGGTTTCGGCGCGAAATTAAAAGATGAAACCTTGACCTTAATTAATAAAGCTGTGATGGTTAAATTACATTAGAGTTCTCAGCGTACAATTTATCAATCTCAGCCGATTCATTGTTTCACTTTAGTGTCCAGTTAAGTGAAAAAGGATGTCTACAGTCCGTCTTGCAGAAGATGATCACTAGTCCAAGGACTCCGCGAGCCCTCCTGAAACCGAGCTAGCGCTACCACGTGATTTTCTTGACTTCTTCAATGCATTAAATGGAACCTGTATAGAAAACGTCTAATTTAGAGCCTAACCTAGTACTAGCCGTGTCAAGCAAAGTTTTAAGTGGAGTCGCGAACGCTTACAGCCGACTTTTGCTTACTATGAAGGCTAGCTGTGACACAGCGTACGGTTTCATGGAGTCTGCATGGAGAGTTGAAATTAGCGTCTGTATGCGTATGCAGTGCGCTCTTTTCATGGTTGACCTTTCTTGTGCGCCGCATGTTATCGAGATAAGGAAGAAAAAAAAAATCATCCTCTCATAGTTTCGAAGTCTGCGCACTGCATAGCTTTCTCTCCCATGCATGCCTCCAAGTTTCAAGACGGCATGTCACGTAGCTCACTCGCATGATATACGAACTTCAAGATTTCACTTTCTCAAAACTGACGCGCGTCCGCAGTCTGTCAAGCCTACCGATCACCCAGTCGCGAAGTGCTCGCCCCTCTCTCTCTCTTTGTTCCTGCTTCAAACGGCGCGTGACTATTCTTCATTAAGAACGCACACACACACACACACACACACACACACACACACACACACACACACACACACACACACACACACACACACACACACACACACACACACACACACACACACACACACACACGCGCGCGCGCGCTTTCTTTGCGCGGCAACTTGCGGGTGCACGTGCACCCGCGTCGCCTCCGCGAGGCGCAGTCAGTCGTCGCCGCGCGGCTGATCTTGCTCGGCCGCCGTGCAGCGCAGCAGAGCAATGCGAGACGGGCGCAGGCGAGCGTTGCGACTGGAGGAGGAGAAGGTGAGCGAAAGAGACTCCCCGGGTGCACGTGTACCGAGATGACCTTGTTTCCCTTCTGCCTTATTCTTTGCTTCATCTGAACAGTTTGTTTTCTTCGTGTGTTTTTTTTTACTTCGGAGCGCGCGCGTTTCCTCCTCCATATATGTTTAAATGTGAGAGAGAAGGAGAGAACGTTCTTGTTTCTACCATCTCTCCTCCTCTGACTTCTCTCTCCCTCCTCCTTTTTCGCTCGCTCTATTTTTCTCCTCTAAATACGTCTTCCGCCTGCACTTCGGTTCCGCTTTCTTGCAATGCATCTCGCTGCCTCAGGCTGCGCTTTCGTTTGTATCACCGAGAGAGCTTTCCCTCTTCCCCTCAAACGCCTTCCCCCGGGCCTACCGCAATTTCCGCTCCATTAGGCGCGCGCCTTCCTGACGCCGAACGTCTTTCTTTTTCTCTGTATTACCATCCACATATTGCCACGTCGTCGATACCACCACCACCGCCTCCACGAGCGTGCGTTTTTTTTTTTGGTATTGCCTTCGGTGCCCTCTCCTCCCGGCCGTGTCTTCCTCCTTTCCACATCGCGGAACACACGATCAACACCACGCACGCATCTCTCCGCACTGTATGGCTGGCGTCGAGATTCTTTGGTTCCCAGATCGCGGAATGGCTTCTTCTCTGCACTGTCTTCTTTTCATTTCGATTTATCGAGTTGCGCTCTCTCGCGATGTCGTGGCTGAACCTCGTGGGTGCGTGCCTCCGCCTACTACGGGCAGTGTTCCCTCGCAGCTTCTGTCCCTGCATTGTCATTGTGATGCGAGCGGTATTTTTCTTTTTGTATTTCCCGCTTTTTTTTTTTTTTGCCGAGGAGAGGAAGATGATTGTTTCTTTGTCTCCTCGGCCGCGCGTCTCCGGCGCCGCCGCTCGCTGATTGCGCGTTTATTTCTTTCCACTTTTTTCCGCCTCTTTGTTGTCTGTGAGCAGATTGACTTGAAGTGTGCGGCCATGACACGCAAGCTCAGCCCGAATGCCTACAGTGTAAGAATTAACATACATTATCACTCGCTTATTAGGTTGGCTGCTACTGGTGTAGCCATGGAGGTTGGGAGGGGGGGGGTTCAAACCCCCAGAAATTTTTCAATTTTGATGTGTATGTATACATACACACATAGAAATGCATGCACGAACATACATAAAGCATGATTCAATGCCCACCTCCCCCCCGAATTATACTTATGGCTACGCTACTGGCTGCAGATATTTGTGCTTGAACACTCACATACTTGCCTTAATGCGCCCCGCCACGGTGGTCTAGTGGTTATGGCGCTCGACTGCTGATCCGAAGGTCGCGGGATCGAATCCCAGCCGCGGCGGCTGCATTTTCGATGGAGGCGAAAATGTTTGAGGCCCGTGTACTCAGATTTAGGTGCACGTTAAAGAACCCCAGGTGGTCGAAATTTCCGGAGCCCTCCACTACGGCGTCTCTCATAATCATATCGTGGTTTTGGGACGTTAAACCCCAGATATTATTATTGCCTTAAATGCATTCGCACGTTATTAAAAAAACAGAAACACACCAACAGAATGCACTTACAGACTAGTTGTGTGCAGTGCTTGTCTGTACATTTCTTTCTGTGCTTTTCCCAGTAGTGTGCTCGCGCATAAACAAATATCAACAGCCACCGAATAGACCCTTTCTATTGCTAGTAGTACTCATAACTTGTTGCGACATTTTACTCCACGATTTGCAACTGTCCAATTGAATATGTGTTGTGAATATTCTACTTCTTGTAGACGTTATATAATGTGTTATAGTTTCCACTGCCTGCAGTAGCTGTTGCAAATGAAAGACTTTATTATTATTATTATTATTATTATTATTATTATTATTATTATTATTATTATTATTATTATTATTATTATTATTATTATTATTATTATTATTCCTGTTTACTAATGGCACATACCCTGGGGCTATGAATAGTGTAGTATATTGGATAAATAATTATGCCAATAATAAATTACAAAAAAATGCGACCTTTGTAAATGAAAGTATGAAAAGAGCTCTACGAAATCAAATATCATAGTATGCAATAGAAGTTAGTCAGACTCTCCTATAGATATGAATAACTAGAAATAAGAGATGACACAATAACACTAATATTAATTAAGGTGACATGAAGGATAATATAACATCAGAAACATTTAATATTATTATATCATTTTTTATAGGGGCATTTGCATTCGCATCTCTAAATGAGGAAGAAAGAAGAGCTTGATTGCATAGAAATGGGAGATATTAACATGATCAGCATTTTGAGCCATAGAAGCATACTTATAGATGGCCCAGCAAATGTTTCTGTGGCTTCCATCATTACGCTGATGTTACACCGAAAGTAAAACAGTGTGGGCCGCACACACCTTTAAATTTTCTTTCTGTATTTCTTCTGTGGAACTGTCCTACTTACACAAGGGGCTCAGAAACAATGCTGAGCTGAGAGGTGTAATTTTCACATTTAGAGTAGACTCAATAGCTGTAGACAAAAAGATGTGATGATTTTGGTTCATATTTGTTACAACACAAACTCCTGTACCAAAGGCTGCTAAAGCTTACGTCCATACATTTATTGTTTTTGCTACAAAGGAGGGTAGTTTTTTTCATTTGCGTGCTGGGACATTCAACTATACATGGTGCCTCAGCTAATTTGCACCTAGTATTACAAAACCTTAGGATATTTTTTTCAGTCTGCCAAAATGGGTAATTAACAAATTAACTTTTTTAATTAGTAACTCTAGCAAAGAAATTTTCAATACAAAAATTGTACCACTTGTTCTGAAATATCCGAATCTTTCATTCACGCTAAGATAACTGCCAATCGATAAGCTGGGTAATTAACGAAGATTTCTTGATTAACCTTTAAAATAGTAGCTCTGATGAAAAATACTCAATAGAAAAGTTTTAACGTTTTTTCAGCAACGTTGGATTATTTCATGTTAAGATAACTGCCCTGCTTAATTTTTTTCCAGCTTTTCTTTAGAGTGCATGAAATTAGTACACTTGGTGCCAGTTAGTTGAAGCACCCTGTAACTGTGGAAGCTACAATAAACGCAAGCTGCTCAACGTGAGCTGCGGCACGGGTTATGCGTTGTGGAAAATGGGAGACAGCACGCTGCTGCAGACCATCCATTAGTGCTGTAATCATTTTCAGAGTATATGGGGGCTGCTTGCAAACTGGTTCCCAAACACCCTCACTCTCTGACACTTGCCAGACAGGTCAGTCGTCAGGCCTTGACGCCCTTTGAAGGATGGAATGGGGGATGCTGAAGGTGTAGGATGCTGCCGGAGGCAACTCTTGAGAAACACGCACAGGCTCGAATCTAGGTTGCAAGACGAGGAGTGTCTGTCTTTGGGATGGTCATTGAGGATGATGACTAACCAGATGCTTACAACCAATAATAGTACTAGATTCACTTACAACCTAAGAAAAAATGGCAGCTCTGCCCACGGAACCATGAAGCACCTGCCCTTCACTTGTGAAAGACAGTCTTGTTAGCTGGTTTCCGCTCAAAAGGCAAGTACTTTTTCTCGGCTAGTGTAAATACTACGCATACCAAGAGCTAAAGGTTTGTTATTGCTACCTGAAACATTACGTTTCGCTGAGCGGCGATCTCAGAATTCCTGATGAAATTTAACAGGATGTTCAAGTTTCTGACCTAACACCGAGGACAGAAACGTGGGCCTGTATGGCAAAGTCAGCTATCTGAAACACTGGAGAAGTGCTTGATGTCACGAAAGTGAGTGAGTGCTGTTGAATGGAGCACTTACGCAAGTTTTCTCTGGGAGGGACAGCTGATAGGTGTGGGCGGAGGTGACATCATTTCTTAGGTTGTAAACGAGTATAATAAATTTATGCACATCCCTGTGTACATGCTAATGACACAGTAACAGTTGGGAAGAAGGACGTCATGAGTTTGTCACGTGCTGTATGCTGGTGCTGCACACATAGACTTCGAGGAGGGGGTGGTTCAGGGCATTCAGACATCTCCCTTGGGTCAGCACTTGGTCCCCGATAACACGAACAAAGTTTACATAAAAAAATGTGAAGCTGTCTGTGTGGACAACACAGATTCTGTGGGGCCAATAGGAATAAAGTCTTTATTTAAAAATGTGGAGCTTCCTGCATGGACGAAACCAACTCCACATTGCTAAGGAATGTCTCCAAGAAGCCTGCTGCTTGCTTTGTGTTCATATTGAAGTAGGACGTTTTATTTATGAATTTCGGCAGCCATATTGTTGCAAGGTTTGCAAAGCGTACTATAAATGATCACTTTCAGTTGTTTGTAACACAATGCCATTAGTGCAAACCAACAGGGTCATCAAAAAACCACCGTGCGCACCATGCAAATGCAGTGAGGAAGAGCCAAGAAAACGGTGGCACACAATAAATAACTAAAGGGGTTGTTTTCAGGTGGGCTTTGCTAACTTTATTCTATGTTGTGGATATAAAGTTAATTATTATATTATTACTAACAACTAACTATATTAAGAACGTAAACAATACTGCATCAGCTTTTCCAGGAGATTGGCAACAGTTAGTTTGATCTGTGCAGAGGGCTTTACAGTTTAACAAGCTGTCTGTACAGTCTAAAAGAATTAATTGTTGGGCTAGTTGGTCATGCGCAAAAAACCGTCGAACACAAAAAAGAAGACAAAGACAAGCGCTTGTTTTCATCTTCTTTCATCGGTTTTTTGCGCTAGTATGTCTTACTCTGTATATTAGCTAGGACACATGGTAATATATTTAATCACTGCACTATAAACTCAAGTTAGTGCCAAGTATGGTAGCCTTGAGAACTCTAGAAAAATGATGTAGTACCTTCATTTCCTCTGGGTCAGACCTCAATTTGTCCGAAGTGCAGAAAGTGCATGGGAGAATACGTGGATGGTTTTGTGGTCGAAAGGCTTCTTCCTGTCTCGAAGACTTATAACTGCACTCCCTCTTGGCTTGTTTTATCTGTCTAGTAGCTATTGATTTATGGACCACAGTTGCACTAGATGTTCCTTTGTGAGTGTTGTTGAACGTCCCCTGATGTGACCTGAAATTTTAGTGTTTGGGCTTATGTTATGCTTCACTTAGGTGTGGTATGACAGTTTCCTTATATATACTTTGTCTTAGGGTTGTCAAGCACTCTTGCTCGAAAAAGTGACTGTGAAAACACTTCGTGTGTTGACAGATGCACTAATTTGCAAAGAATAGGCAAGAAAATGCCGCAGGAATACAGTCATCAAAAGCAGGAGTTAAAACCTAAATTGTGTCGGATTTTTCACATTCTTGAGGGTCGAGTACTATACTATATTATACTGGATTTGAATCACTCATATCTTGTACTTAAATGATAACCAGAGACAAGGTGTGGTTTTCCATTTATAGGCAATGTAAAGAGAAATAAATGATGTTTACTTAACTTTAGTTTCTTATGCATTTAGTTCATGAAGTTAGAAGAGAATATGTAACGTAAAAAAATGAACGTGGCAGCTCTTCTGTCCCGCACTCTTTGCATGGTTGTGGTTAATGGAGCCAATAAACTAGAATGTTTAATTTCGTGTCAAGTAAGATTCACTCATAAATTACGGTTGAGATAAAAAATAAAGCTTCCAAATATATCTGATCCAAGAGCATGCACTCTCCTATACCTGAGGACAAATTGAACAAAAATAAAGTATTTATCTAAGTAATACAAGTATGCTGATGGGCATCTGTATGTAAGCACATGCTTGCCATAATCACTTTGCTTGCATGGCTGTGACATGAATATAATATGCTATTACACTGATTCATTTATCTCTAAAAGGATCTTTTTTATGGAACAGCTTATATGTATGTCAGTGTGTTATTCACGTGTAGAAACACACTTTTATCACCTTGCTTATGTTGCCGTGTCATGTAGATAACGAAGCAGTTGCCGTGTTGATAGAAAGAGAAGATAAGAACATGTGTGAGTGCCCCCTGCGTGTCTGCTTATCTCGCTCACTTGGGAGTGGCGATTACGCTATTGAATTCTCGATTCTCTGTCATTGCAGAGAAGCAGAATGAAGTTCTGGAACCAGCTGTACCTGCTACTATGGAAAAACTTTGTAATACATCGACGACAGAAGGTAGAGTTAATAAGCTGGCATGCTCGCTTTTTTTTGTGCATCCATCTGACGTGAACCGTTATTTGCTGCATCTGTTGCTGGGAGAGATGCAGACTGTGTAACCGGTATGCTTTCTTTTTTTCAGGTGCGCGTGTGTATAGAGATAGTATGGCCCCTCATCCTTTTCTTCATTCTCATGTGGGTCCGTACACGAGGACTCCGTATTTACATTCACGAGTGTAAGTGGCTCGCTTTCAATCTTATCTTCTGAAGTAGTAGTGTGTAACCTTTTGCATACATTCTTTATCTCCTTGACTTCTTTATCTCTTCTTGCTATTCATGGCAATTGTGGAGAGGTTGCTGTTATACTAAGTACCTTATCTGCAGTTTTATTCTTACTTGCCTCTAGAGTATATACAAACGTTTTTTGTACTGCTGTCCAACTGAAGTAATGTAGCAAGTTGGGCTAGTTGAAACATACTCATGACGGTCAGTGCAAACAAGACACAAAACACAATAAAGTGCACGACACAGTGTCTGTGTCGTGTACTTTCTTGTGTTTCATGTCTTGTTAGCGCTGACCATCATGAGCTGTCTAACTGCCCTGACACAGGCATTCTGCTTGTTATGGCTCAATACTCAAGTTATTCTGCTGTTTTTGAAGCTGCTATAGAGATGCCTGCAGTAACATCACAAAAAGATTGTCGCATCGTAGCTCCGATACCAGTCAATATTGGATGAACATAAAACTGCGATGAAATTTAGAATTACATTGGCGTCACTTCCAGTACTACCTGTATCATGCATTTTACAATCAGTGCAATTGTCTTTAGCCTTGTTACACTCTTCTGAGACATATACTGCGTCAAGAAAAAAAATTCAAGAAGTTTTACCCTGATAAGGCTGAGTCCTACAGGTGTTACTGATGGTTGTCTTGCAGTAAGCTTGTTAATGACATATTTTTGTTTTAAAAATGCCGATATTGTTGCGTGCATATGCGAGTTAGTTGTGCTGTAATTAGTGTAGAGAGGAAGTCATTTGGACTCGCTCCTTGTCATGCACGGTTAGCTTTAGTATTGAGTGCACGCTGTCTAGCCAGCTTGGACACAAGGAAGTGCTGCCTTGCGAGGCAAAGCCAAATGAGCCACTTTGTTTCAAGTGAGGAAAAAGAGCACTCACAGAAAAACAAAAGGAAAAGCCCAGGTACTTCCTTGTGTGAGGCATGGTTACCTTGTGCAGCGTGAGGTCCACCATGCATATAAAATCGACCTGATGGAGGTTTTTGTGCAGATGTTATGCAAATGTTATGTTCTGTTACAGAATTGGCAGCTGTGTTGGTTCACAGCTTGTAGTACTGTGTACAAACTGTTAGTAATATGATTGTGCGCTGTTGCAGAATATCAGGGAGGCATTCATACCAATAGCAATCACCATGTTTATATTTATGCAGCGCAATTACAATGCTCTTGAATGCCTTTCCTCCTGGAAGGGCATAGAACATTGTTGTTTTTGCATTTGCATTGGTTCACCTATTACACCACTTTTTCTTTCATTCCCTCGAGCTCAGTTGTATGTTAGCAAACCAGGCATAACCTTGTTACTAGGATGTATTCATCAAAAGTGAATTAGCTGTACTTTATTACAGTGTAGATAGAAAGCTAGGAGTTTCAAGTGTGCTCCTTCTGCATGTCAACATGTTCTGTGCTAGACTAGCATCATTATTGCACAGCGTGTAATGCTGTCTAAGTGATGCTGAATGCTTCACATTCTGCTACTGAACCATGAGTGTACTGAATATCAGTTTTGCACTGCGTAACCACATCAAAATAGTCGGAAGCCATTTCGGCATGGTCTTTTATTATGCACAAAAGTGAATGTCCTTGCAGTAGATACCGTGCACCATACACTGGAAGCACGATTCTTTATAGTTGTGCTTAAGTTCCTGAAGTCCTTTTACTTTTACACTTAGCTCGACCATTCATTACTAACGTTCACCATGAACTGAACGGCTTTGTCTGAAAGACATTTTGTGAGTGCTCTCACTTTTCCGAGGCATCGTTGCTGTATGCCCCCGCCACTGATTTTCAGTATCACAAGCTCGATCGATTTAGCTGCAGGCTCAAGGACAATAACTCATTGAAGTGTTGCATAGTTGGCCATGGTAGCTTGAACACAGCTAGCTGGGCAAGAGGGCAAACATTGAGCTGAAGTATGAGGGCAAACATTGCCTCCAAGCATGATGCATGATGCCACTTCGTTTTTACCTTCGCTGTCCCCTCCAGGCCATTTCGATGCCAAGGCCATGCCTTCTGCCGGCCTGCTGCCATTTGTCCAGTCAACTGTGTGTACTCTCAACAACACCTGCCACAGAGAGCCGGCCACTCAAGATAGTGCCGAGCAGCAGTACAACACATCACTGTGAGTGAGCAAATGTTTGCTTCTGCTTGGTTGTCTTTTATATTTTTTCCATGCTCCAAGTGGAGTTTGCCCACTGTTTTACTTATATTTTCGTGCTTTTGGGATAGGGCGGGTGTGCTGCCTCTTTTTCATATAGGCCTAGAGCCTTTCTCATGGCCTTTTTCAGGGCCTTTTTTATAGGTCTAGAGCTGTTCATGGGCACTTATAAGAAATGAGTGAATGATACAGCAGTGAGCCATACATCTCATGCATGTTTAATTGAGAAATCAATCATTTATATAAAGCTGCATGAAAAGGATAGCCTGAATGTAGTTGAGACTGTGAAATTGCTTTATTGATATGAATGGTATAGTGAGAGTCACAAAAAGTAGCACAGATGCTATCTCACTGCGCAGCATCCGTGCCACTGTTTGTGGGCATACTGGGGACAATACCACAGTAGAAAGTCTCAGGGAGACATATTTCTAAGATAAAGATGAACTTCTGCTCTTGAGTAGGACAGTGGTCCAGTTGTCATGAATACTTGAATCGGGTAGTTCTTTGCATCGATCCAGAAAATCGTAAAAAGAAGGTTATTGAGTAGTTGGAACGTCTACGAACTTCCTGAAGCTGATACGGTTTCTTTCTCTCGCAGGATTATACAATTGGTCAGTGATGTGAATCACATCGTAAATGAACATTTAGCAAATGAAGACACAGTGAACAGCATCAAACGGTTATCCCGTGACTTGGAAACCCTCTCTTCATTCGTAAAGAAGCTAACAGCTGCCCAGTTTCCATTGTCCGGTAAGTGCCTCAGAAATGTATTTGCCAGAAGGTCTTGCAGGTTCACATACTATGTTCGCATCCCGAATTTTGCTGCTGGATGCAAGACATAGCCATACATGCTTATGTACTTAGATTTATTACTGGGTGTACATTCAAGGACCCCACATAGTCAAAATTAATGCTTTAGAGCTGTTCTCCACAGTTGCTGCCCTTGCCTTACTGTTACTTTGGGATATTAAAAGTAGCAATTAACATTGCTGAGTTAGCTCAGAATGGGCATAACTTCTACTGCAATAGTTGTAGCACCAATCACATAGTTCTGTGTCTTTCATAAAAAAATATTGAGATTATCATCTGCTTTAGTCGATGCCTGCTAAATTCGTGATACTCCAGAGCTTTGAAGTATGGCAGAATGTTGTCTTTGTGTGCCGCTGTGATTTACTGCAGGCTATTCTTGGGTGAAGAATTGTCTGGATAGCTACTAAGGATAGCTAATAAGGATAGCTACTAAACCTGTAGCTATCCTTATTGCATGTATTGTTGCTCATGCACTTTTTACAATTAAAGCCTGAGCATATCTACATATCTGAAGTGCCCGTAAATATACAAATGTGGACGCCGTGCCTTTGTCTTGTAGGTATTGAAATGGTGCAATTTTCATCTATGGATGTTATAGTTTTGTGCAACGAGCCATGAGTAGTCAAAATTCACCTGAAAACATCCATGGCTATGCCTTCTATAGACCCATGTTTGCTTTGTGAAACGCAATTAAACCTGCATAGCATAACATGCTCACGTTATGTTGATGCATAACACAACATGCCCACGGTTTTTCTACAGGAAGGGTTGCCATTGAGAATGTCTTGAAGAATGACGAGAGCACAAGGCGTGGTTTCGAAAGCCTAAACATCTCCAACAAAGATTTCTATCCTGCCTTCTTCAAGTCAAGTGTGAGCGTGCGGGCACTTCAAAAGGTGAGGGCTCACTCGTGTGTGCCTGCATTGATGTTTCCTAACTGCGTAATCGCTTGCCTCAGCTGCGTTCTTGCTGAATTAAATGCTTGGAAAAAGGGAGATTTTTAATGAGATGCAGAGAGCTTTCCTTGAATATGCGTGATCTGCATGCTACTTTGCATGGCAAGAATGACGTATCGAATGGCACTAGAAAAGAGAGAGAAAATGAGGGAAAGAAAAATAAAAGAGAAATAAAATAGGCATGATGAGGTGAACTTCTAATTTACATGTGAAAGGAAGTTTGATGTGTTACACTCAAAGTTAAAGGGATGTAAAAATGAGGTTTGGTCATTCTATGTGTACAAAGCATTTCAAAAAAAAGCTTGTCAAGCCAGATAATGTTCAAAAAGCAAGCAAATAACTTTAAAAAGCATAGCTAGAATGATAGCTCTGGAGTGCTCACTGTTCCAGCTTTGTTGGTTGACTGGTTTTTACCTGCAGACGATGAGCTGTTTGAGTGTTGTAATGATCCTGCCAGCATTTACTCTGCCTAATATTTGTGTTGTTACCCGGGAACACTTACTACTGTACCAATGCCAGCGTCATGCAAGTACTGGACACTTCGTCACACACCTTTATAACTTTCAACTGTGCGAGGTTGTTAAGCCTCATGGCAGGTTAAACCTCAGTAGTATTAAAGGGACAGACAACCGCTCAGAACTAGAATTTAGATAACCCCACTAATGGAAAGATTGTCTATCGTATTGGCGTTGTGAGGGGGGCTGTCAGAATTGCTGTCACTTCTCAGTGTTGCTGGAGGAGGGACTCTTACTTTTTTAGTGGCTTCTCAGATCGAAAAATTCTGCTTGCAAAATATCCACATGCTTTGGAACAAACTGCTGCAGGTGTAACCACTACTGTGGGGGAGCTTTTCGTTGCTCCATAAAAAACTAGGTCCAGAAAAATCAGTTGTCAGTCCCTTTATAAGGGTACTGACACCAATTTTCAAAGCTGACTTTATTCCACCATACAAGCCTCTTATACACAGAGATGGCTCTGAGCAAGTATGAAGCCCAGGAAATGCTGATAAGATATCTTATTTTGACATTGAAGTCAATTTTCGCGTGGTGCACCTACTGACATCAACACTAGCATGACGTCAGGCTACAGTGTCAATTCTAATGACTTTTCATGCACCAGTATGGCTAGTTGTGACGATGTCGGTTTCTAAAGCATCCAAAATGACCGCTTGTGCATCACAGGCAGAGCCACGAAGTGGAGCGGCCATGGAAATTTCGCAATATCTTGCGCAAGCATGTGACGAAAAGCTCATACCGTGTCGTGACGTCAGGGTACAGTAGGAACTGAAACCAGCTTTTAAGAACGCATAATTAATTTTTCAAGGCACAATCACACTTACCAGCACATTTTCTAGGCCCTTGAGAGCCTGGCATTTCATTTGACAAAAAAAAAACGACAACTGAAAATTTTCATGTCAATACCCCTTCAATGAGATATTACAGTTTGTTGAGCGTGGTACGTTTTGTGTAAGTGTTGTACGTGTTATGCACTGTGCATGTCACTTCATTTTTCATTGTGCCTTCTTTGAGTAACAAGCTAGGTGTACCACAGTGCCAACCTCTTTAGAATTCATTAATTAAAATATTGTCTTTTCCTTTCTCCTTCTTCCTCACTAAACCCCGTGTCTTTCTTAAGTGAACACGTAAAGCTTACATGCAGGTTGCTTACATTTAAAGTGTTTTTTTTTTCTTTCCAGATATTTGACAGAGGCAAGGAAGGCATTCGAGGCTATTTCTGCAAGCCGGGTGCCCCTCAGGTGCTCTTTGTGGCTGGTGCCCCGGAAGGTGGTGACGAGCACAGTCGTCTGCAGCGTGATCTTTGCAAACTACCTGCTGCCGACGGCCGTGCCTTCTCGCAACAAGTTTTGAGGAGTCTGAACTGGACCGCCGTGCTTCACGAGGTGTGTTCTTCATTAATCGAAATGCCTGTGCTCCAAGGCGCACGCATGTGCGTTTCTGTTATTTGGAGATGTCAACAGGAAGATTAACTTCAGAAACCTTGTGAAATATGTTTGTAGAATATAAATGGCCATATGGATAAAGTATTTATATTGATCTTTGTGACTAGAGTAAGTTAGCTTTTCGCATGTGCCAACAGTGTGTACATGTCATCATACTCTGTATACCTTTAATTCCGGCGAAATGCAAAAAACGCTCTTGTACTTATTAGACGTGCATTAAAAAAAAAGAATGGCCAGAAATAACCTTTGCGGTCCAAAACCTTTACCCAACTTTTGTCTGTTGAGGTTCAAAGCTAAAAAAAGGCAAACCTCAAGCAAAAGAAGTTTACTTAATCTTTTAAAAGCTTGTGCGTAACGCAGTGAGAAAACACTTGCATCAATCAACCATGAAAAAGCTTGTCCAGCAGTGCCTGTCAACGGACCGCTGCAGCCGTGTTGTTTGTTGGGATGGACCCGACAGTAGACCGCAATGGGTTAATCTGGAGTTCCCGTTGTTATGTGCCATACAGTCAAATCATTGTTTGGGCACTTAGCTCACCAGAATTTAATTAAATAATTTAATCATCAGTGCAGGGATTTGGGTGTGAGAAACTTATAAAGAGAAAGTTTTTCTCAAGAAGACAGTCTGATTTTCAAGCCAATAATTTTCTTGTTTCACCGGTGAAGTTTTGTGACTGTCAAGAAATGGGGATATTGTAGCGGTTTGTATTAGCTCGGTGTTTTCTCTTGGCCTCTCTCTAATATGTATAGATTTTATGGGTTTTTTTTTCTTCATTTCATTTCAGGTATCATCTGTGATGAAGGAGAGTGGCCACAACTTCAGCACATCTGACTGGGTGACGGCTTTTCAGGCTGCTCAGGATGCTCGCAATGAGGCACGTTTACTTCTCTCCTCTGTCCTTTTCACATTTTTCTATACATATTTTTTTGCTGTTAGCAACATTTGGAGCTAAAATAAGCAGTGCAAACACGCACCTCATGAAGAATGCAGAGCACAGTGCTCCAGCTCCGGTAGTGGTATCATCAAAAGTAGCACTGCTTGATGTTTGAAAATTTTTTTATTGAGAATTCGACATGGTATATCTTGCATAAACTGCTGCAGTAGCTCAGCACATATGGCAGTCTGCTGCTTGCCACAAAGTCGCAGGTTCGATTCCCAGACACAGTGGCTAAATTATGCTGTAGGCAGAAGGCGACGACACTCATGCACTTTGGATCAAGTACATGTTAAAGAACTCCAGGTAGTTAAAAGTAATCTGCAGAAGATGGCAGCTTGAAGCGATGAAAATTTGAACCAGAAATGCTTGTTTAATGACCTTTCATAAATACATATGCACAACATAATGTGAGTGTTCAACTAGAATCCAAGGGACCTGCACCAAACCACACTGATTTGGAATGATCCAAACTAGTGTGCATGTTTTAGATGCACAACTATTGTGGCTTCAGTCAGCTACAAATTGACCTGTTTCTTGTTTGCAGTGTCATTGTCACGAGCTGTTCAAGGCATTGTGATAGAAAGGTGCAGAAATGTTTCTCATCATTGCCTTATGTATTCACTCCACTCTTTCAGTTGTGGGCACTGACAAGTTTTCAAGAGCTGCTCAAGGGCTTCACCGAGAGGATCGACCAACTGTCCGAACTCTTCACCTTGAGTCGATCACGATCCAACGGCACGTTCGCAAGGGTGATTCAGGTGTCGCTGTGCGGTCGCAACATGTCTTCTCTCCTGGACACTGAGCACGGCCCGGCACAGCGCTTTGAGGAGTTCCGGGAACAGGTCAACAGAAACCTGCAAGAACAGAATGACGAGGCTGTGGTCTCAGAATACGTCTATGACAACACTACCAGTGAGTATTTCTGTGTAGGAACAGGAGGCCTGGGCAAGTTGGTGCATTCCTAATAGTGCTCAAAGATATAAAGGGAGTCTTTCCGATATATTTGTGTAATACAATCAATCAGTCAATCAATCAATCGATCAATCAATCAATCAATCAAACAATCAATCAATATATCAATCAATCAATCAGTCAATGATATTTATTAATTCCAGATAAGAAAATGTGTGCTAAGAATATGAGATTAGAACTAATGGGCGAGAAGGCTAGTTGCTGGCTCAGGACAAAGTGCATCGAAAGGTAGTTCACTGGAATGAAATTAACAAAATGAAAAAAGAACGAAAACCAACGTCAGGTGCATAAAGAATGAGTGATTCATAATACAGTAAGGTAGTAAGGTAGAGAGGTGGGCGAGTTGGAATTGATGCATATTGATCATAATACAATTACTAATTGGCCATGAGCGTTCAAGGGAAAAAAGGAATAATACAGTTCAATTCGAGCATTAGAATAGTAGTTCGCTCAGAAATGTTTTGAAAATTCAGACAAAATAGCTTACAAAACAGTTCTAAGGTTCTGGCAGTTATTGTTGTAAGCAGCAATTGATTCTGTGCTTTTGCTCCATAAAACTAACAAGTCTTTCGATTTAGGCACTGTGACGTACTGGTAAATCATAATTACCATTTAATGTTTGTGTTATGTTATGGAGTGGCACTATGAACGTGCTAGAAGGAAGTGAATTGTTATTATGTAAAGTATTATCTTGTAGACATGATGTCTTGTATATGTGAGGTATTGTTGCGTAGGACACAGTATTGCTGCAGTGAGGTTTAACTGTGTAATGTTAATGTATCAGTCGATCAAAAATATTACGACCATTGAATTACATGTCTTATTACGAGCCTTGTTGGACCAATAGCCATGAGACTAATACTAGGCGATGCAATCTAGAGCTACGTGTACATCACAGTTGCAGAGAAAGCAGGAGTGAGCTATCAAGCGGCTATTAATTATTTTGGTAAAACATTGTCAAAACAAATTTGTCTGTATAATCATTATAGCACTGCGCAAAACATCTCTGCCTAGCATATATATGAACAGTAAGAGGGAAGAATCCTGTATTCTACAACATGTTATTCTGCTGAATGAGATTGAAAGGTCTGTTTCAATACTACTTATATGGATATTTCCACATTTTATATTCACCAAGGAAACACCTTCCTATTCTAGCTCGGCTTTCTGCTTTCTGTTTAATTGATTCATAGTTTTGTTTCACGAACTAAGGACTACAGTTTGGTGCTCCCTTTGTTTTCACAGGCCCCCGCTGCAATGCCGTATTCCGGAGCTTCGAACACAACAGGCTGATGCGGTTTCTGTGGGGTCAGGTGAAACCTTACGTTCGAGGCAAGATTCTGTTTGCCCCCAACAATGCAGCAACCCGGAGAATCGTTAGCAAGGTTTGTGATTCTCTACTTAGGTATCGTAGTTGTCCGCTGCTGCCAGTGTCCGTAACCGCTATAGCGCAGAATGAGAAAAAAAAATATCCAGGATCCAGCGGGATTTGAACCCAGGCTCCCTGCGTGGCAGTCGAGTTTTTTGCCACAGAGCCACGCCAGTGCTTGAAACACCTTCACAAAAAGACCCTATACAGGTGTCAAGTCGGGCAAGGATTGAATCACGTTAATTGATGTAATATAGTGGAGTAGAAGAGTAAAATAATGCCGGGCATCACAATGCGAATTACGCAATGAGTGTGTGGTTTAAAGCTTCCTGCCCATTACAGAGGGCTCAGCCATAATTGTTCATTGTCATCAGCCACAGTATCAACAAAGCGCACATAATGCCTTACAGATGCGTAGTGCGTACCTCACGTCTCCAAAGAGATAGGAGAAAAGAGAATAAGGATAAAAGAAAGGCAGGAAGGTTAACCAGAGCTGAGCCTGGTAGGCTACCCCACAGAATGATGGATAATGGCATAGTGGGTACTTCCCCTACTTCGCAAAGTTGTGACGTTTATGGTGCAGTGGGTACCTTGCAAGTGCACTTGCAGCAGTCACCTCAAGGGAGTTTACAACTGGCTCAAGAAAGGCTGCTTCTCCAACTTTTGCTGTAACTGTGCTGTTCTACAAAGGCCTGGCATTTTTTGTCAAATGCCGCTTGTTGGATTCTGTCGGCTTTCTAAAATACGTTAGCGTAACAGCGAGCCTCTTGGCAGTAGTCGTTATATGTAGATCCATTGTTAAATGGAAACCTGCAGGTAGCTGGGAGAGATAGAGATCGGCCATTTTTTCGGCAACGTCTTGTTTCTTTCATGGTGAAGTGCACGGCGCTTAGTGACTGAAGCGCGATACTCTGCCTTCGTGGTGGCGTGTGCTTTTTGAGTCACCAGTGAATGTTGGGTGATTGATGGGGACCCAGGTGCATTCGCAATGCATTACAGAAGTCCTTGCTTTCATCTTATACCATAATGCATCATCTCGGTGTCCTCAGCATTCACCAGTGGTGCAAGAAGCACTAACATCCATGAGAACCGAGTATGGAGTTTCAATCGCTGAGCACTGTAGATCAAACGCTGTCGCTTCTTTCCATTTTTCCCCTGGTCAAACCAAGCAATGAAAAATACCTATGTTTCACTGTACGATGAAAATATGAAAATTATCTTTTTTTTCAAAATCTTAGCGAGAAAAATGCGGTAGTAAATGCGAACATGTGTCAGTACTAGGCTTGTGCAAATATTCGAGCACTTCGAATATTCGAAAGAATATTACAGTATTCGAATTCGCTTCGAAACGAATTTAAATTCTAGGAAATTTCGAAGTGTTCGAAATGAACGAATAGACATATAAGCCGCATGTAACCCCCTGTAAAGGTGGTTTTACTGCAGTAGATGTGTGCTATACCGTGAATACACCTTACCAGGAGAAATCCGTACTGCCACGAAGCCCAACTTCAAGGTTAAATGAACATACAGTAAAACCTCGTTAATTCAAAGTCACTGGGACTGTGAAAGATCTAATTAAGCTGGTTTTCGAATTAACCAAACATGGTCAACTAAAATGCGCGCCTGTAGAAAAAAAGATATGCTTCGCTGCAGCACAGTGGTGACACGCGGGCAGCGTGTCACCTGCTTCTCACAGCGTCAGCGCGTCATGATGCGACCATTCGCCCATTCTTTCTGTTAAAATAAATAATTTAATAATGACCAGTGTGACGGAATTCGCGATGTGTTCTGGGTGGAAAAGATGACCATTGAAGTTTTTGAACACAGTTTTCCAAGTACTCTGCCAGCAGTGCAAGTGCGCAAATTGCAGGAACAACCACCAATCGGAGGTTCGCATACATCGCGAATTCCGTCAGACCGCCCTTTTTTAATTACTCTATTTTCCCAGAAAGAATGGGTAAATCATGACGCGCTGACGTTGAGAGAAGCATGCGTTATGCTGCCCACGTGTCACTGCTGTGTTGCAGTGAAGCATGTCTCTTCCGCAGCCGCACATTTCAGCTGACTATGAGCCCGCTTTTTGTTTTGTTTTTTTCTTGCGCTGGCAGCAGCGAGGCTGAGATGCTTCACTTGTCATCCATTAGCATCGCTACATTGCATTGCCTTGTGGCTCCTAAGGGCCATCGTTTCTGCGGATTTGCAGCTAAGTCGGGATCGGGAATTATCATATGGCACCAAAATTTTTTGAATTAACCGGGCTGGTACTGACCACCACTTCAAATTATCTACTCAAATTTACATTGCCAAATACGGGGCCACAGAAATCCTCCTAATTATGCGGGATTTTGAAATAACCGAGTTAGAATGAATGAGGTTTCACTGTGTTACCCTCACATCGATTCATCATTTTTTAAGTTTAAAAGCTTGTTATACCAGCTTATCTGCTATAAGTATAGTAAATTTTAAAACATAACATATTTTACAGGTTATCACTTGCATTCTACCGAAAGTCAAATCCTGCTACTACTCAAAAGTTGCTTCCACTTCCCTTTGAACCAAAAAGAATGACATATGCGTATGCCTTGTTTCAAATTTAAAAATATTGTCCTGGTTAATTGCATCGTGACAAATATGTATTCGAATTCACTTCGAAATTCGCTTCGACCAAATCACTATTCGCTTCGAATTCGCTTCGGACCTAAAATTTACTATTCGCACAAGCCTACTCAGTACCTCAGCATTCAATAATTCTCACCTCCATATTCAGAATTACGACTCAACCTGAAGCCATGACTTGACTTGAACAGCAGATGTCATCGTAACACTTCCCGTTAATGCATCGAAGGATACAGAATCGGGGTTTTGCCGACATTCGTGTCAGGTGTTAGTTGATTTGTACTTGACCAAGTCAAGTTGATACTTCAAGTAGAGGCACATTTTTGAATAAAATATAATGCCTCTTGTCAGAGAAAATTCAAATTTGGCAAAGGTCAGCTTGCAGGACAGGCATGCTGCAAATGTGGCCATGTTTTTTGCTGTCTCGCCTGTGTAGGAAACATGTGGTCACCAGTCTCTATGCTGCTGTTACAGGTAAACGAAACTTTCGAGCCACTGAACAGACTAAAGAAGTTGGCCCAGCGCTGGACCACGGACATCGCACCCAAGCTGGTGCATTGGCTGAGCAACAACTCTGCAAGGCTGGAACAAGTCAAGGTTAGTGATACACTTTATCTTTTAGTGTACTTATTTATTTGCCACGATAAGTGCACCGCTGCCTAGTAAAGCTGACTTTACCGTTGTATCATTTGGATTGCTTTGATTATGCATTAATAGCATTGTGCACAGTACAGATGTGTCAAAAGCTCACTGACTTTGATGCTAAATTGAACTTGCCACATTGTCTCGGTACTCATAGTGTCCTGATCATAAAAGTGAAGTTGTTGGTTTGGTTCCCAGCCATAGTAACTACGATTTGATAGGAGCAGATTGCAAAACTTATGCTGGTGTATTTAGGTATGTCCAAGGGTTTGAGGTTGTCAAAATTGAAACCCACCAGCTTGCTGCTATGCGATATCTTGTAGCCTGTCTCTTATGGTGTTTGGCCGTGGAACCTGACCTGCAGATCAATTTCACTGCATAATGATCGTGGAATGACTTATCAGTTACAGGGTGACCCCATGCACAAAGCACCTGAACAGCTGCAGTGCACATGAATTCTGAATTGACTAAGTGTACTAAAACCAGCGTGTTCAGCACTGGCTTTAGCATATAGACTCCTCCACTCTTGGCTAATAGACTCCTCCACTAGCTCGCTCGCTCACTCACTCACTTACTCACTTGATCGATCGATCGATCGATCGATCAATCAATCAATCAATCAATCAATCAATCAATCAATCAATCAATCAATCAATCAATCAATCAATCAATCAATCAATCAATCAATCAATCAATCAATCAATCAATCAATCAATCGTTTGGGTCATTCATTAACTCTCTTCATTAATTTGTACAGCTGAATAGGTGCTTTTTAAGGATAATATAACCGACATGTACTTTGTTTTATGGTTGCTTTGCACTAACCTCGTAGAAACTGTCCACATCTGAAGGCCTGGAGGCATTCTTCATTGCTGGTGAAAAGACGGGAACCAAGGCAGCTGCGGAGGAAGCTCCCGAGGCTGCTCGAGCTCAGAGTGTGCTTGAGTGGCTGCTTTCCGACTGGGATGGCCGCATTGAGAGAATTAACAAGGTGGCGCAAGAAACGTACCACGTTTTTGAGGTGAGCCAATGAACACTGAAGAGGCTGTTGTGATCCCTGTCTATTGCACTTCTCCATTTTGTTTCAAGGAAAACTGTCCTGTCCTTAATAAAGCCTTCAGCACAGAAGTGGCTTTCCCTTGGCTACTTCGTTTACGTCTCAAGCACTTTAACATGATAATCTCTTGATTATTGATGGCATTGTAGAAATAAAAGAACATTCACAGTTTTGTCTCAATATACAACACATAATATGCATACAGTCTGGTGAGGTTGCAGTTGCTTATTTTTCAATGAATTACGAAATGTGTTTGTTTGATGTAAAATGCACTGCAAGGGCACTTGTGAGTAGACTGTCTACCCAAACATACATGGCTGATGCCACACCAAGTAGCCAAGGGCAGCGGAAGGCTAGATTAGATGACGAGATTAATAAAATTGTAGGTGTACTATTAGGTTTGCTTGATATGGGGGCGGTTCAAAAAAAGAGGAAATGGTATGTTCGTGGTGGGAATCATTGCGCATTCAATCGGACGAACACAGGAAGGAAGGACGGAGTAAACGGAAAGAGCGCAATTGACCAAGCGCTCTTTCCGTTTACTCTGTCCTTCCTTCCTGTGTTCGTACGATTGAATGCGCAACGATTCCCACCACAAACATGCACCAACTCGCCCAGCAAGAAGTTCTTCTAAAGAAATGTTATGTAGTAGTCATATTTTCTACAGTTACACCTTTTTTTTTTTCTTTAACTTCAGTGCTTCGAGATGGACCGGTTTGAGGGCTACCCCTCTGAGGAGGCACTGATGCCACGCGGTCTGCAACTGATGCGAGAAAACAAGCTGTGGGCAGCGCTGGTGTTCAGTGGAATGAAGAGCTCCCAGGACACCGAGGTGCTGCCGCCGTTCATCCGCTACAAGATCCGCATGGACGCCCGCAAAGTGGACTCAACGAAAAAGATCGAGGACAGGTATGGTTCTTGAAGGGGCGCAGGCATCTAGTTTTTCGAAGGGGCATCTGCTCCAGGGAGGGCTTCCTCCAGACACCGGCGCCACGCTTTCGTACCACACTTTTGTTGCAAAATGAACATATGGTTGAAAACGCCAGATAAAAACCATGCTGTCTAGAAAGGCTGAAGGTTCTGCACGGGTCAGAGTTGCCAGATGATACCGAGCTAACAAGCAAATAATCATCACAAAAGAAGCCCAGAAAAAGGCGGTGCGACTTGCATGAAGAAGCCCAAAAGAAGCAGAAATTTAATGAATTTTCCCATTCTTAAAAACGTTTTTAATTATAATGAAAAAATGTAACTCAAACACAAAGAGGAGTTGACAAAATCTCTTTAATTATTTTATACTGCAAAAATATGCGCATGTATGAACGAAGCACATATTTACTTTTTAACATTGTTTCCAGGGTAGTCTTCATTCGGTTGAATTGCACGTTTACCAGTGCATGATTAACGTTACTTGTTGACTTCACCGACATATGTTTGACTTCAACACTAAACTACTCAAAGTCATCGACAAGTGCGCTATTACTGAACGACAAGCGTGCTATTGGTGAACGTGAGGATCACTAAGATAACTGTATTCACTGGAAAAATGCAAATAAGCCTAAAAAGCGCGACAAGCGACTGGAAAATTCTACAAACGACTCGGCGAAAAAATAAGCCCAAATCCGCTTATTATAAGCGGAACTGGCAACTCTGGCACGGGTGCTTCTCTACTGTACGCCTACAAATGAGGCTGACGCTTCTTGATGTTCTCGCTTTGTCAGGTAATTTTGTCTGTCATCTTGCGTGATCCTGTGAGGATTCACAAACCACTCTTTGGTGCAGAACAGCATTTTAAAACGTTGATATCTGTGCTTAATCATTGTGATTCTATTGATCTGAAGGTAAACTCACCTTTATTGTTGTTTTTTTCCTGGCAGAATTTTTCGGCCGGGCCCACGCCGCCGCCCTACCATTGACCTCAAGTACCTCACTTTTGGCTTTGCCTACCTGCAAGACCTCGTAGAGCACTCCATCATTGCACTTCAGACGGGATGGGAGAAGACAACGGGGGTCTACCTGCAGCAGTTTCCATACCCTTGCTACATCTTTGATCAGTGGGTTGGCTTGTCATTCACGATCTTTCTTGAGGAGGGCGAGACGCTCTTTTATGCTCATAGCTCACCAGTTCACTGTTCCACTTTTGTTGCAATCATACTGGCATTACTGAAACAATGCAGTCACAGTAGACTCTCAGTAAATGGGCATCTCTTAATTGGAACTGCTGTTTAAATGGAACAACTGCCTCAGACATAATTGATTTAATTCTTAAATTTTGGCCCCCTGTTCGTCTCTCAGTGCACGGAACTCCTGTTATGCGGAGCATATCTTCCTGGTCCCTTCAGGTTCCGTTTAACGAGTCAAGTGTATATACTGGCCTTACAACCAATTAAGTGTTTTATTTGAGAATGAGTCAGATTGTACAGTCAATTTAATTGCATGCTCTGTTTTTGTAGTCTTGAAGTTCTTTCTGTCCACATGTGCAACTGACGTCTGCAACTTCATCCAATCCACTCGCTTGCAATGCAGGTTCATAGTGACGATAGCTGAATCCTTCCCCATGTTCATGGTGCTCTCATGGGTGTACTCGTTCGCGATGCTCATCAAGAGCATTGTCCGAGAAAAGGAGCTGCGCCTCAAGGAGGTCATGCGCGTCATGGGCCTGGGAAGCGGAGTCCTCTGGCTCTCCTGGTTCATCGACGCATTTGGCTTCATGCTCATTTCTTCGCTTCTCCTTACCTGCATTCTCAAGGTATGTTTCTTCTTGTGCTGTCCCTTTGGCAGATCCTTCACCAGGCTTCATTGCAAATTTTAGACTTGTAATGTGATGCCTAAGGAGCAGTCTACGGAAGGAATTTTTTAAATCAGTTCACTATTGGAGGAAAGAAGGAGAATTTTTTTCCGAAGGGCTTGGTTTATATGTTAGACACAACCAAATGAATCCAACAGATAATTAGGACGTTAATTGTTGTCTTTAACGGTAGTTTACTAACTGTGATGTAAATTGAAGTGGACGAAAAATCACCCTTTCAATCAGTGAGATCTGAACCCACAACCAACGAGTGGCGCTGGCTAACGCTCCCAGGGATTACATGCATAGAAATAGGCACAAAAGTGGATGGGGAAGCGCCTTCCCTCATAGCTCAATTGGTAGAGCATCGGGCGCTTAATTCAAAGGTTGCGGGTCCTGATCCCACAGATGGAAGGAGTGATTTTTCGTCCACTTCAATTCGTTTCAATTTATGTCACAGTTAATACACGACAGTTAAAGACAACAATTAATGTCCTCTATGCTTCCCTTGGCCTAATTGTTTGTTCGATTCACTATGGAGGAGTTATAAGAAATTGAATGGTCCTGTTATGAAGCTGCCATGAAGGGAGAGCCAGTGTCAGTAGAGATGCTCTCCACTTATCCTCAGCTAGCGTCTGCAAGCAAGACACCTTCCCTGCATCCTCCCTTGTGTAGTTGCCGCGGAAACGTGTCATGTTCACTTGACAAGCTCCACCTTTCTTTTTTTCCTCCTCTTTCTATTTTGCTTTACGGTGCACTTCCAGTGGTAGCGTTGTATGCTCCACATCGGCTGATGATCCAAAGTAACATGTCACGGTTTGTACTTTAGTAACTTGTGCTGGACTGGAAAAGTGCGGACTGTATACACTTTAAAATCTTTCATGAATACAGAATTCTGCTGCACTTAATGCTTTTAACGGGTGATGAATCAACAGTACTACGTGGTGTTCTTCAATTTTTAACGACCACAGAGGTACTGCAGAAAGTGTAATTGTAATTTGTAGAAACAGCGCGTACAAAGCACTGACAATGCTACTGACAACTGACAGTTCTTTTTAATGAAACCAGAACACATAAAAGAAAATGCTTTGGACATCATGTGGCAAGCTTTTACACACCTCAATGACGCAGTCATTTTAGGTAAGCATCAAGATAATCCATCTATGCTTTATGGAGTGGCACTCGTGTCGTCACCTCTTCTTTTGGGTTCCGTTTTTTTATGTGCCCTTTTTCTCCAAATGTACCAACTCGCCCAACATTTTATTCTCCTAAATTGTAAATGTAAGCTTATTTTTCGTACCTGCACGTGGCAACATACACGTGCTTCTTTCCATTTTGTTTTGCAAAGATCTTTAGAGAACCAATGTCTGGCACTTGCAGGAAACCTCAGTTCACTTTGAACGTCTCTGTGTTTCGCAGTTTGGTCAGGTACTGGACCATTCAGACCCGGTGGTGATCTTTGTGTTCCTGGCCTGCTTTGGGGCGTCCATCGTGTGCAAGGCTTTCCTCGTGGCTGCCCTCTTCTCGCGAGCCAACATTGCAGCTGCAGCGGGCGGAATCCTCTTCTTCACCTGCTACCTGCCCTATCCGTTTGTCAAGCTCTGGAAGGACCGCCTCAGCTTTCACCACAAGAGCGCTGTTGTAAGTCGTTGCAACTTTCGGTATCTACGACCAAAAAGTTTTCGTTGCTGCGACTTTCATTCACTGTCACTTTCATTTTGTTGCATAACGGTACACTCATTCGTGTCCGTAATCAAAGAACTGTAGTAGAAAGCCAAACACCTGTCTTGTAACCATTTTCTCAAGTACGCGCTTTTTGTGCCATCGCTTCGTCCAGATCAGTTTCCGTGGCCACAGGTGCACGTTTTTGTGAAGCACTAGCAAATTGCAGTTCTTTTCATCTATTGCTCGTTTCCTGCTGTTATTTTGCAGAATTTAAAGAATTTTACTTTCTGCTATTTTTTTGGTGTGTTTGTGCGCGTGCACGCATGTGTGTATGTGTGTGCACGTGTGTGTTTACGCAGTGCATTGCATATGCAGCTCTTTAACCCTTTGAGGTCTGAAACCTTTACCCACCTTCCGTTTGTTCCGGTCTGAAACTAAAAAAAAGCAAAGCTCAAGTAAATCAAGTTTACTTGCTCGTTTAAAAAATGGGGAGTAATGCAGTGAGAAAACACATGCATGAATCAACCACGACAGAGCTTGTCCCACCAGTTCTTAGAAAGATGGTTATAATCTCCATTTGTCCTGATCGCCCGTACTTGATGTTTGCTGTGTGACTGTAACAGGCAAGTGCGCCTGCGCTTGCTGATGCAGCTGTGTATATTTGTAGGGAAGCTTTTCATAATGAAGATTAGATGCGAGTAGCGCTTGTCCTGTGCATCAGTGCCCTTTCTTTGTCCTGTGTCGAATCCACACTATCCAGCATTTAAGAGCATATTATAAGTGTTAATCCTTCTGATGGCTCGCATGTGCTTCTCGCGTCTCGCAGAGCTTGGTGCCCAACGTGGCCTTCGGGCTGGGCTGCAGCTATTTTGCCCACTTCGAGGAGGAGGGTGTCGGCGTGCACTGGCACAACCTGCTCCGGGGAGGCCTTCCCCCAGACACCTTCTCGATCGCCCACGTCATGGGCCTGTTGCTACTCGACGCCGTGCTCTACTTTGCGCTCGCGTGGTACATTGAGGCTGTCTTTCCTGGTGAGCACGCAGTGAAGACAGAAGTGCTATGTTCTTAGACTATTCATTGGACTAGGAAGAAAACGTTTTTAATCAGAACTAATAAAGAAAGCACACATGGAAAAACATAGTCGGCAGACCTCAGTGAATACCCAGTCGTTGTGGGGTAGGCTTACTTGTAAAACCACTTGTGCTTTCGGTGCTACCTTTAGATGGGAAGAAGCTTTACCCAGTATTATTTTTATGGCTCATTCTGACAACTGAACTCCAATGCAGTTTTGATTTTAATCATTTTATTGAATGCTAGAGGCCTCAAGAAGCTGGTGCAAGAGTTGAGGATTAGTTATAATAAGTTTACTGGCTGTAGTGTTGCTCCTATCATAGCGTGTCTGCACCATCTGTAAATTGCTTAAAGGTGTGTTTTTTTGACAGTGCTGGCAACATAGGCTAGAAGTCCTGTGTTTGGCTGCCTTGTTTTGCTCAATTCACTGCACCTATTGATGTGTGAAGCATGTTATGAGCAGCAACAACAACAACTATAATAATAATAATAATAATAATAATAATAATAATAATAATAATAATAATAATAATAATAATAATAATGATAATAATGTTCTGTGTGACTGGGACCTTGAAACTGTGCTTCCATGAACTTTGTCACAGCTGTTTCACTTCTTCCGCGCCATGAACAAGCTGCCTTAATCTCGGCCCTTTGACAAGCTTTGACAATCTGGACATTTTTCGTCGAAGTTCGCAATAACAGCACTGCACAGAATTGGTAAAACTGAGAGAAGCTGTTTATTAAAGCGCAGAGAATTCTGTGTAATGTGTACACAGAGTATTCACGTAAATACCTACGTGATCCTCTGTATAGGAATGGGGAGTAGGGAGAAAAATGCCCTAGGGGCAGGAAAGGAAAAGATAGAAATTATTTGCCAAAGCTTTGCACAGGGAACCTTGAAGGCCTGTCCAATGCTTGTACTTGTGCAGGCTCAATGAAGTTTTACTCTTTTTTTTTTAGGGCAGTACGGAGTACCAAAGCCATGGTACTTCTTTGTCACCAAGTCCTACTGGTGCGGTGCTTCACATTCGGATAGTCCAAGGAAGACAGCATGGGAATCCTGCAATGGAACAGCTAGCTTGAATGGTTAGTCATTCCTCCATTTGTTTCTTTACACATTGTACTGGAAGACGGTGGTATTGATTAGAAAGTACTTATTTTTTTTTGCACATTCACACTGGTTAACTTAATCACTTCTGGGTTGGTGTAGTTATCGTCTCTTGCATATCTTGCGCTTTTGGGTAGCTAAACTCATAAATCATAGTCGAGGGTGGAAAAAATGCAGACTGCATAAAAAAAAGTTCAGAAAGAACCCAAGTACGCATGTTTATTCATTGTCATTACTCAATACTTTATCGCTTCTGTGTACACATTGTAGTATTGTGTGCGTTGATGCTGTTCAACAGGCATGCACTTAGCAAAGTGCGCTACACGATGTTGTGTGGCAATGCCTCCGATGCGTTTGCAATGCACTTCTTGACCATGGAGGCAGGTCACAACCCGTACCATACCACCATACTGCTGTGATGATTGGGCTGGTGCGTAAAAAAAATTGCGTTATGTCCACAATATGGCTCCAATTGTAACACCAGGTATGTTTCTAAAAACTGTTATATTTACAGAAAAAAAAAAGCTCGCAGTATGATTGCATGAATATGATACATATGTGACAACAAACAAAAGTTCTAATAAAGCAATCATTTTCAGTTTGCTTGCGCTTTAAGGAAGGCATTCTACAATACAGTATATACTACAAACTTCCATCACAACTCGCTACAGATGATATCAAACGTATCTTCATACGCTCCATAAACTTCATCACGGGTGGTGCATGCTAAGCTACCTAGTCCATAGCGTGTTTCGGGAATGAACAAATATGTAACTGCATCTCTCCACATTCCATGGACTGTATGTGGTGATCAGGAAGAACCGAAGACATGGAGGAAGAGCCACGCAATCTGCCACTTGGAGTGCTCATTCGCAAGTTGACCAAGGTTTATGCCGGTGCAGACCGGGCAGCCGTCAACGAGCTGAGCCTCAACTTCTACGAGGGGCAGATAACTTCGTTCCTCGGCCACAACGGCGCTGGCAAGACGACCACCATGTGAGTGTAGTCCAGAATCTTAGCACCTCGTCACCTGCAATTTTGGAATCTTGTTTCTTGCTGCGGCAGCAGTTAGGGGGCTTGAAATTAAGTTTGCCTGGAGCCTGTCCCATCCGTTTGTACCGCCACTCCACCCACCTCATTGGACTAACGATGACCACTATCATTGCTGACGACTCGCAACGACGATTTGTGTCATCATAAGGGCACCTAATGGCACTTATGCATCTTTGAAATTGATAGATTGGGAGAAAATATAATGTTGCTCGTAGCTCCATTGGGATTTGAACCCATGTCATTGAGACAATGTGGCTTTGGGAACCAAGTGTGCTAATAACTGTGCTATCGCTCAGCAACGGTTCCAGACAATTGCTGATAGGTGTTGGGCAGCATACAGACTCTCAGATGAGTGCCATCTGTATATGCTTTTCAGATGCCAGAGCATAGCAATGCTGTGCTAGACAAGGTTTACGTTACGTGCATCACAAGGAAATTTTCTTCACAACATAGTGGTGTGTTTTGCATGCAACCCCTCGTTGATTCGCTTGCGAAAACGACAGCAGCTCAAAGGAGTCATACGTTGCTATGATGATAAGAAGCCTCAAGCTTAAAACATGGCATATAAAAAATTGTACCTATTAATGAAAATGATGATGGGCAGCAAACATGGCGTGGATCTACATTTAAGGGTGTAGCAATGGGTACACAGTTACAGCGTTTATTATACATATGCAGGACAGCATAGGTAAGTCAGCAAAAATTTCAGTTGCTGTTTCTTCGGCTTTGTTTGTTCCTGCATCCTTTCCTGTACATCAGCAGTTGCAGTCCCAAAACAATATGTGATCGACAACAGCTAACTAGCTTGACCTATAATTTATGATCTTGCTTATAGCCCTGCGTTGCTTTAAAATGTTAGACCCCAGGACTTAATCGTTTGATGTCATTTACTTGAATTGACCTTTCTTAACTCTTGTGTTGTGCCTTTTCAGCTCCATCCTCACAGGTCTGTACCCCCCGACACAAGGCACAGCTGAAATCTATGGCAGGGACATCAGAACCTGAGATGGACATCATTCGCCGAAGCCTTGGTACCTGTCCCCAGTACAACGTCCTCTTTGACAAGTAATTCCATGTTTATCGCCTTATATAGTTTTCGAATTTGGTGCTGCAGAATGTACTAAAAACTGCAGCCACTTTAAACAGCAGAGTAGCTGGCTGTCTGTCAACATTAGCATGTCTCTGCATTGCATTTTATAGCAGTGCGTGCATTGCCACATGAAGCAACTGCTGGTAGTTTAATGCTTGCCTTTATTGTCTTTAAATGTCTTTAATGTCTTTAAAGTATTTAATGCTTGCCAAAGAATGTGAAGATCATGTGAGAGCACTTTTAGTAAAGAGTATCCTCTCTGTGAAGAAAAGAAAAACTTCAGTTTAACATAGAAATTATGTCACGATTTTGCCTTTTAACTAGGGATGGGCGAATAGCAAATTTGAGGTTCGTAGCGAATCCGAAGCGAATAGTGATTTGGTCGAATAATTTCTAATCAGATAGTTCAAATAGTATATAGCGCATATTATTATGAAAAATGAGCGTTTTTGTCATGACCCTTGCACAATATTTTTAAGGATTGGAACTAGGTATGAGCGAATGTCACTTTTTTGGTTTGAAATGAAGTGGAAGCAGCCTTGAATAGTATCAAGATATGAATAGCAGTAGGGTGAAGGTTAGAAGTGGTACAATATGCTACAATTTAAAAATTACTATACTTAACGCATATAAGCCGATATAACACGATTTAAACTTAAAAAAAAAAAGAAAAAAAAAGTACACGTAACCTTGGAGTGTGGCTTCGCGGCAGTGCAGATTTGTCCTGTAAAGGTGGTTTCACGGCACAGCAACCTCACGCTGCAGTGAAACCACCTTTACAAGGAGTTATGTGCGGTCAAACACATATATTCGTTCATTTCGAATACTTCGAAATTTCGAATAATATAAATTCGTATCGAAGCGAATTCGAATACTGTAATATTCGTTCGAATATTCGAAACACCTGAATATTCGCCCATCCCTACTTTTAACTTGTATGGGTTCGACTTGCTTCAAACACAGCTATTCACAGTGTTCTCGCTCCTAGTTAAGGGTCTGCCTTGTGCTGGTGCGCTTGTCTAGTTTCATTTCTATCGGTAGATTTGCTGTCAGAATCAGCTTGCACTGCAGTAAAGCTAGTTCGTCTCCAGCATTTTTCTCCTGTGCTTTTGTTAGTAACAAATGCAAGGTCAGTGATGTATTAATGCATAAACCGCAATCAGAATGCTTCCCTTTTTTCTCTTTCTGTCACAGCTTGACAGTCGCAGAGCACCTCTGGTTCTATGCTCGACTGAAAGGCCTCACTGCGGATGTGGTTGTGTCCGAAGTCGAGTCGTTCGTGCGCGACTTAGCCCTTGTTCACAAGAGAGACGAATACTCGTGCAATCTCTCAGGTAAGTAATTTGCAATGGCTATGCAAAATATTGAATTGCTCTGCAAGTGCGGACAGATGCTAGACTGCATTCTTGAAGCGATATTATCGTGCACGTTATGAAAAGCCAGGGTTGGTACCAGCTTTTGCCACCTGGGAAAAGCAGGTACAATTGCGGAGGTTCTTCACGGTGTGGCGCGGGCACCCCTGAAGGAATTAGCTATAGGGTTGGCTATCTGGAACTCTAAGTGGGGGGGTGACTGAGGGGGGCAGGTTAAATTTCTTAGTGAAGGTTGCCAACCCCTCCCCCATTCCCCCTGCTTTCTTGGCCTCCTCCCTGGTGCACCATTTGGAAACCTGACGCTTTCTCCAGCACTTTCTGAGAAAACTTAAGAAAATATCTTGCCTAGAGTGTAACTATATAACGACACACCATTTAAAGCTACAATCGTTTGTGCAACAAAGAACTATATAATGTAATGACTATATGTGAAGCAAATGTAAGGTGGCACAAAATTCAAGTGCATAACTGATTTAAAACTTGTGCTTAAAGCAGCATTGTGGAGCGCTGAGATAGAAATGCTGTTAGTTGTTTGCCCATTGTAGATTGATCTTTTTGTTCGTTTTGTTAGAGGAAGCGTTAATTTCGTCGAGGCGGACTGATACCTCCCTTAATTTTGTTCATGCATTTGAGATATAACCAAATTTTTAAACACTTTTTTTACCCTCTCATTTTTCGTCTGAAAACATCCAGGTGGCATGCAACGCAAGCTTTCTGTTGCCATTGCATTTGTTGGCGGTAGCCGCACAGTGATTCTGGACGAGCCGACTGCTGGCGTGGACCCTTATGCGCGGCGAGCAATCTGGGACCTCATGCTGAAGTACAAGCAAGGTATAATCATTTGAGACCTTTAAACATTTGAGAGAATTCTGTCTGTACAGTTTTGTACAAAGCACAAGTGGGCGGCATAACTAAGCTCGATTGTTCAAGCCATGTTGCACATCAGCATGCATGCACAGGGGAGTTAAAACTGAAAAATTAGGAAGAATCGTAACATTTTTACTCATTTCTGTGTGTTCACGGTCGTAGGCAGCTGGTGCAATACCCAAAGAGCTATACTCGTTGTGTACGTATGCAGGAGTTTTCCTGCACCAGTGCACCATATGAATTCCAGCAACAATACATTCTTCCTTTCAAGCTTCACTGCAGCCAACTAGTATATTTGAATTGCATGGAGAACTATGTACACTTGGATTATAGCAGAAGAGGTATTTGTGTTGTCTTGAACAATGCAGAATCTTAGAAATTGTGTACTGCATGTCATCTTTAGTGCTCAAAAGCTCTTTGTCACTCATTCATAAGATAAGATACTGTAGCTACTGAATGTCTTTTTCCATGGCATAAAGTGTGGCATAGTTTAGCATGGCTAAATTATGCTAAAACTGCTGCTTGGGCGAGTTGGTTCATGATTAGATTTACAACTAAAGTTTCTGTTTAATTGTTGGCAGCTATTGCGTGGACATTCCATCAAAGCCTCGGTACCTGCGTAAAGGCTTCAGCATCTCTATAGGTTGGGCCCAAAGAATGTGCAGCCTTGCTATGGTACTTTATATTCACCTGTGCTCGCATGCAAGAATGGCCTACAGAGTGATTTAAGGTACTTGAAATAGTGTGGCTTCTGAACCCAACCTTCCTTTTCTTTTTTTGACCCGTCTCATAGGCATTTGATAAGTGCTCTTGTCTGATAAGCATTACAGAAAGCTTAAACTTGTAGATTCATTTATACACATACTGTGGTAAACGAAGATGCAGAAAGTATCGAAAATGCTTCATGTCTACAGCTTTTTATTGGTGCTGTGTTCAGTCATAAACACTGTCTTCTAAAGGACGGCTTACTCCAGTGGTAACTGTTCAAATAACTTCAGCTGATATCATTCATTGTGGGCAGTCCTCACAATGCCAAGCTCACAGAGGTCAAAGACTGTATTTGATAGTCAAACTATATTCGAGGTCAGACCGTTAGTGAAAGCCTACACGTCGAGGTTGCACTGCTCCAGGTCGCACAGTCATCATGACGACACATCACATGGACGAAGCCGACCTCCTGGGTGACCGGATAGCAGTCATCAACGAAGGCCGCCTACGTTGCTGTGGGTCATCACTCTTTCTAAAGACGCGATTTGGCAGTGGCTACTACCTCACTCTCGTTCGCCCGTCGCGTCGCAGCAAGTCACTCAAGAACAGGCCATCTCCCACGGCACCGCCTTGCAGGGATGTGGTAAGCGAGTCCTACATTTTGCGCTACTCATGGCCTGCATCAATAATACTAAGAACTCACAGGGTCCCATATGCTTAAGACGACTTGAAGGCGAAAGCCACCTTCTTTTTCTTCTCAGTTGATGTGTTGGTCCCCCCCACCCCTTGCACCTAATGTGGCTTTGCACTGCCTTCAGGATCGTAGGCATTGCAAGCTTTCTGCACCTCACCTGGTTTTGCACTGCCTCCATGATCGTCCCACCTTTGACCAAGTGACAATGTCATGCGGTGACATCATCATGTCACGTCACGTTATGTGATTTCATTGTGACGGCATGATGACGTCGTAGTGATAGCATCGTGACATTGTAGTGACGTCATGATGACATCATATGGGGAAGTCATCACGTGATGATGATTTTTTGCATCGCTTGTGTTGATGCCACCGACGTGCGACGCGACTGCCGACGCCGATGGTCAATTTTCGCATTTGATGAGGCATCTAAGGCTTTCACCTTAATAAAAAAAAAAAAAAAAAGTTCTGAACTGGTGCTAGACTTCGGCAACTTCTCCATCTCTGAACTTGTCTGCTGTGATAGAAACAGACTAATATTCTGACATAACCTGCCATCTCGTAAAAAAATAAAGAAACGACTCTTTTTTTCTCAAAGATGGAACATCATTGTTGCCTGCTGTCACTCATAATCCATGCGTACTTTAACATTCCCAGTCTCTCAACAGAAATGAATGTTGGGAAAGTTGGTAGAGATTTGTGCCACCAAAAAAAACCAGGCATGCAAACACTGACACAGGCATGAGCGACTGGTGTTCGTGTTATCCGTTTCACTCCCGCTCGTGTCTGCATGCGTGCCTGCCTTTCAGTAACGTGATTTTAAAACGCTTGGTGGTTCACAAGATCCAGCAACAATAACCAAGTGTGAACATTGCATAACAGTATAGTTTGTCAAGTCCATTTTCAAATTGTGGCAGTATTGTGGCAAAGGTTTCTTTTGGCCTGGTCATGAAGATTACAGGTGAAGGTGTGCATATTGTAATTTGCACAAAATAATCAAATTTGCACTTACTAGAATGCACTGCAGATCACAGAGAGATTAGAATGATGGCTATGTGATGAATAGATGTCAGATCAGACTTAGTAGTCCAGGAATGTGAGGGTCATTGCATATTGTTAAAAGTAAGAATTTTAGGTACGTAAGTCAGGAGATATACACCCGTGAGCAAATGTATACGAACCATTGTTGTCCGTGTACCTTTGCCGTTTGTGCCGTCTAGTGGCGAGGCATCTGCTGTTGATAGCATTTCTCTGACAAATTCCGTCAGAGTAATGCTCTCGACAGCTATTCCGTCAAAGCAATGCTCTTGACAGCAGATGGCTCGCGACTAGACGGCGTAGACAGTGATTTCGTCTCGCGCTTCTGTGGCCCATGTACTTTTGCTCACGGGTGTACAAGGAATGTTCAAAGAACTGCAAAGCTTGATATAACGTCTTACAAAAGAGTGAAATTTACTTAGGAGTAGGCAAGGCAACAGATGTGTGATATTAACCTCACACATAGCACAGGCATAGTTCACTACTCGGTGAAGCTGATATGGGTGTTGTCGTAAATTGCTTTGCAAAATCGGAAATATGAAATACTTTAATCAAAGTGGTGTACTCGTCATATTTGTCTCTGAGACACCCAATGTCATTTTGGCCTAGCAGACGAAGACACGTCCATGGCCACTTTTATGTTATGACCAATTTTATTTACTATATCACTAAGCAACAACATCACTTACCGATATAGTAGACAAAACTGGTTTACTAGTTAGGTTAGGTTGGCCAGGTTAGGTTAGATTAGTTTCCATTGATCTACCGCCTATAGAGTCAACAGTTGTTTGCTATGCTGCAAATTCGTGGCAATTTAATCCTCAGTTGTTTGCAGTCCTTTGTATATAAATATTTATGTGCTTTTATTGCTACTTTGTTAACATAATAACACATTTAGAACTTATCACTATTGTGTCACATGCATGGTGTCTGGAGGGACGTTTGTTCAATAATAGCAGTGCAATTGGAACAGACAACAACAAGCAATAAGACACTTACACACACAGGAGCTGATCAGTGCATGTGTGTGTCTTACTGTTTGTAATCTTCTCAATCGTGGTTTTGGGACATTAAACCCCAGATATTATAGTCTCTTTAATCGCACTGCTGCTTTATGGGTCATGTGCTACAAACGAGCTTACCAATGCCTCTTAAAGTCGTTTGTGTTACGTATATAAAGTGCCTCCGCTATTTATAGACTGCTTTGAGCGTTCAATTCATTGTATTTTGGTTCTTTCACCTGGTTCTGTTCCAGGTACAGAGTCAGATCGACGGAGCAAGCAGTGATTCATCCCAGAATGCCACCCCATCATCTCTTGTGTCGCCATTATCTGGAAACGCCCATGACGAATCCAGTACGAACTTTCCTCTTTTATTTCGTCTCTTTGCTAAGTCATTTCGACACTCTTGATAAACAGTTCTGTGGTTGACATTGTTCAAATTTGGCTCACAGCAAAAGTGGTAACTGTTTTCTTTTTTTAATCAAAAAGTTCACAGCTTGTTATGTGTAGTATACCTTCGCAAAAGTTCAAATTTGTGTAGTATGGTGACAGCAACTGTGCCGTTTTAATTTTTAAATTGTTATTGTAGCTATTGCTGTAGGTTTTTTTAGCAAGGGGGACTTTACTATCGAACTGACAAGGAGATGATTAGAGGATGTGAAGGATTCTATGGAATAAACTGAGGTTTTAGAAGCTTTGGATCAATGTGAAAAAAAAATACAAGCTAGAATTGAGAAGCAAGAAATTCTCTAGTGATATAAATTAGGACATATATAAACTATTGTATATCGCTATAATAGAGATGGAAAAGGCAATACAACATTAATTAAGTTTGGAAAAAGTGTATTAGTGTGTAAAATGCCGAACATATCTACATTATTCACATATACTGGCTAATGTATGCTAGTGGTGGCAAGTTCTGGCTATCTTTTGGTTAATACTCACTGATGTATGGCTATCCGCTTTTGTATGCAATGCAGTAGAATAATGCATGCTTACTTCTATGCCTCTGCTTCACTTTGTCAACTCTTTCTGACACTATGGCAGTTTTCCTTAGGTAAATTCACTGCAATTTTGTTCAGCAAATGTTATGAGATCGCAACAACCTTTGATTGCGGTGGTGTAGTTGTCCACTGCCGCTGCTGCCGGTGTTCGTAACCGCTATCACGCACAGTAAGAAAGAAAAACACAGGATCGAGCCGGATTTGATCTATGGCCCTCTATGTGGCAGTCGAGTATTCTACCACAGAGCCACACCTGTGCCTGAAACTCCTTCACAAAAAGACTGTACAGGCGTCATGTCGGGAAAGAAATCGCGTCAACAGATGTAATATACCGTGGTACAAGAGTAAAGTAACAACAGGCGTCACACAATGCGAATTGCATAATGAGTGGGTGGTTTAAAGCTTCTCACCCATTACAAATGGCTCAGCCATAATTCTTCATCATCGGCCACAGCATCAACAAAGTGCACATAATGTCTTAGAGACGCATAGTGGGTACTCTCCTACTGCGCAAAATCATGATGATTTATGGCGGAGTGGGTACCCTGCAACTGTACTCACAGTAATCGCCCCAAGAGAGTTTACAACGGGCTCTAGAATGGCCACTCCTTCAGCTTTCACTGTGACTGCTGTAGGTTCTACACAGGCCTGGCATTTTTTTCTCGCACTGACAGTTTTCCTTTGATAAATTCGCCGCAATTTTTTTTTCTGTCTCTAATTTTCTTGCTCATTGGTCTGTCTCAGCCGAAGCATTGGACAAACTAATAAGGAGGCACATCCCCAAGGCAGAGCTCGCCACCGACATGGGCGCCGACTTGTCCTACCGGCTTCCAGCGAGCCCGGAAACATACTCTTCCTTCGTATTCCTGTGTAAAGATCTCGATGCCAACCTGACTGAACTCGGCATCACCAGTTACGGGATTTCGGACACCACACTCGAGGAGGTGGGATGTCCTTTTCTTTGCCCGCAAAGTACAACATTGACGCCACCTTCCTCATTTCCATGTTTTTTAAGATTTTTTTTTTTTCATTTTTAGAAATGTGTGTATTGCGCACTTGCTCAGTCCAACAAATTTGTGAATGCTTAGCCTTATATTTACTAAAATATCATCGTCATCATTATCAGCCTGTCTACGCCCACTGCAGGGCAAAGGCCTCTCCCATGTTCCGCCAATCAACCCGGTCCTGTGCTTTCTGCTGCCACGTTATACCTACAAACTTCTTAATCTCATCTACCCACATAATTTTCTGTCTCCCCCTCACTCGTTTGCCATCTCTTGGAATCCAGTCAGTTACCCTTAATGACCACCGGTAGTTGAAATCAAGAAGAAGAAATGGATATGGGCCGGGCACGTAGCATGTCGGCAGGATACTGAAATATGTTCACAGCTAAAAAAGGCTAGCACAATGACATCGAGAGGTGATCAACCATGTCAAATGCATCCTTTCAACAAGGAGTCACAAACATATGATAGATTAACATACAGGAGGCTTCCATGAACACGGAAATTTGTAAGTTGAATCGTCAGAACATGTTTCTGTTGACCTGAATTTTGTGTAGTTCACTTAGGATGAATTTTTTATGATAATATATTTTTCATGCTTCTTCATGTTAATTTGAAATGAGCCAGTTGTACTAGTGGTGTCATTCCACTCACATTTTCTTTTAGCTTTGGATCTTTTGTTCTTATTGTATTAAATAAATGACACAGAATAGTTATGCACAATGCTAAATTTGGATGAAGGCACTGCTTCATTAAGTGAAGGCTGTTTTAACGCATAGCCAATGTGTAAAAATGCTTCTGCACCCATGAACTTGAAATGCGCACAAAGTGTAAACAGAATTTGTCTGCATGTATGCATTTTATTTTGTTTTGGCAGCTTAATGCAACTGCAGTGCGAATACAGTACAAATAAAATTATGTTTCAGAATAATTTATCTTAGCAAATCATTTGCAAACCTGTTCAAGTTGTATCTTCTCTTTCTGAAATGAAGGTTTTCCTACGGGTCACGCAAGGCGGTCCTAACACCAGAAGCCAAGCAAACGGTCAAGGTATAGAGTTTTCCACTTTCAAACCTTGTTTTTTGTCCGACTTTCTGTTGCTATTTTCACATGGCACAGCAGGAAGTGTTGGCATATTAGTCCAGATTGAAATGTAATCTATCAGTTACATTAGAAATTATGTGAGGTATCCGTGACTGGGTTTTATGTTGCAGAGTCATTTGTTAAAATTTAGTGAGTGCATTGCAGAGGACAAATTCTCGCTTACACGTTAGGTGGACTGGACATAAATTGCATAAAGCAATATTGTGGCCTACATGAACATCCAGATTGCATTGTAAGAAGTAAAGAAGGCGAATGGACTTGGGGCTTGTTTCTATGTTAGACACAACCTGTGTCTGTTGGCTTTATTAGAATGCATTGTAGGCTCTTTTAGTTGTCGCATGATTTCTGACGTGCGTGTGCAGTAATTTTTCTTCTTCAATGTTTCCTTTACTTTCTTACATGCTCTGTCCTCACTATAAAGGGGCCCATGAGAACCTTCTCTTAATGTTATCTACTGTATGATTATTTTCTCTATGTTGTGGCCTGGACAAAAAAAGTAATTTGAGAGCCTTGACAAAGGTCTACTCCTTTCGGCTTCCATCCCATGTTTTACTCTCTCTGACGCCTTAACAGCCTCTCCAGAGGCATTCAACTTCAAAGGACATTTTTCATATTTCCATGACTTTACAACTGTGACTTTCATTTTTGTGCGTAATCCAAAGTAAAAACATGACACTGTTGTGAGCCTCTGGTGTGGTTAACCGCGATGGTCACTTTGTACCAGGTGATATCTACAACCCTGGCCCCGAATCTGTGGATGGACCACCGAAGACCAGACTCCAGAAGACCTTGGATGCCTTGCGCATATGGTGCTTGTCCCTGAGAACATCTGCAAAGACCGTCAGACCAGATCCCGAAGATGCAGGTACATTTGGTTCACCTTGATTTGATGCACTGCGTAGTAATGTGTAGCTTTTGTGCAGTTTTTGTGTTTAGTGCTGCAATGTAAAGTACGGGAGAATATCGGTAAATGGAAATTATGTAAACGGAATTGCTGCCTAGATGAAACAACCACCTATTTTAACAGCAGAGGTGTTTAATGCCGAGGTAAAACCCTGGGGATCCATCGTCCGCACTTTCTAGCCCAGCTGTGAGAGCGAAGCCTGAGGAGAAGGAGAGCATGGCTAAAGCTAAGTGGATGAGAAAAAAGCCTAGTGTAGAGAGTTGAGCCTGGTAGAGAAAGGGTAGCGATGTGGAGAGGGTGATGCTGGGTAGAGAGGAGGAGGGCAAAGGCGAAGCTATGGCGAGAGTGGAGCAGGTGGTGTGGAGAGGAGGAGAGAGCAGCAGCACGATTGGCTGTGCCGATGAAAGGAGTTGACCAATGGTAGCGCGCGCTCGAGCACAGATAGTGCTGGTGAGAGCATTGGTGAATGCGGAGTAAAGGCCCGCTGATGCCACGCGCTCTGCTGTTTAGTGAGCCTTCGCGACGTTAAGTTAGTTGAAGGTGTGCATAAATTTTATACTTAGTTTTGTATTTGGGTAATGCGAAAAAAACGTTCGTTAACCGACATCAGAGTCTTTGCACCTCCCTGTAAATGAAACCACTGGCAATGTTTAGAAAACACACAATTGGCTGTGCAACCTCTGAAGGATTTCTTTACCGAAAAATAACTAGTGTCTGTTAATCTTTTTAAGCTTTATCGTGTGTTTTCAGTGAAGAATGCTATCCTTCAAAAATGGTTCCGAGGACTCGAGCCAGGAAGAATTACCAAATTTTTAATGCGTGGTATGTACAGTCGACGACTTAAATTATAAATTTGACGTCCTGTATGATCCGGAATTTACTTCTTGATGCTTGACCCTTCTGAAAACAATACTAAAAGGTTGCACGACATACAGAGCTGCACGTCTAAGCATCTTTCTCGGTAAACGAGGCTCCTGTTGAGTGGAACATACTCTCCTAGTCCATTCAGGTTCCATTTAACGAGATTCTGCTTACATCGACTACGCATGTAGGTTTATAAAAGGTGGCAGCAGTGGGCTATGACTGCTTTGTGATTTGATTACAGTTTCGACGGCCATGTCTAGTTTCATATCCTGCACAGGTGGTGAACAAGAAAGCTATAGTAGTGAGTTCAGGTACTCTTTACGACTACTTTGTTGTTACCAGTGGGAATTTAGTGCAGTGCTATCTCGTTATCTTTATTTTTCAGGTCATAGTACTTGTTTCAGTATTCCTTAAGTATTATATGTAACTTTACTGCCACAAAATCAAAGGCTACACTTGTCTCAGCGTTATAAAGCCTTGTTCGAACCATATATTGTTTGTTTAATTATAGTAGTTTGTGCATTTTGCCTTTGGACAGATGACAGGGAAGTCTTTAAAAAAAGCACGGGGGGGGGGGGGGTTGAATTGTTTCTATGCTTGTTTGTAGCCGTAGATGTCTTGTTGCTTGGTTTGTTTTGTTGTTCTTTTTTTTGTTTACTGTTGTATATATTGTAGTGTTGCCTGGAAGGTGGCATGTCATGAAGATTCAACCAGACAGGCCTCTCTTGAGCATACTCATTGCCTAATGATGCCAAGCCTTGAAAATTATGCGCTGTTACAGCGACGGCAAGAGTGCATCATTGTCTTTAGGTATCCCACTGTATCAGATGACAAACTCGTGCTTTAAAAATATTAAAATTTCGTGCCAATGTTGAGATGTAACTCAGAAAAAGCTCTTGATTCTTGAGCCGATGAGCGCAGTAAGCACTCACGCGAGCTACCACTGCCTGAAAAGCACGGGTTTTGTTTTCGACAAAGAAGCGTGCCTATGAAAAAAAGGAGGTGTGAAGAATCATGCAATGCTTAATGCATGAGCAGAGATAGTAAAGGATTAATGGCAAAATATTATGGTGATATTGATGAAAGTGGACCTGCTAAAATGTGGGAGGAGGTGACAAAAGCAGTCATGTAGTTTGGCAAGTGGTGAAACAGGCATCGACAACGATGATTATGATGTGGACATCAAGAATATTAGAAGTTGTCTTATGTAAAGGATTTTGTGATGCCATGCTGTTGTTGGTGTAGAACCGGGAGCACTAAAGAACCATAGAGCTTGTACCCCAACGGCTGTGTTCACTTTCTGAGTTACTATCCAGAAAGCACTTGGATGCTAAGGCATGCGTATGGATATCAAGCTAGCTTATTTTCATTGAGGACTGACAGTTGAGTTAGTTGCCAAGTGCTCATGCTCGTAAACTCGTACATACGAAGGCAGGAAGACTCGCACTGGATGTCAACAACATCTTTGTCTACTTGCATTTTCTGTGTGCATGTGTCACGATGTACGCTTAGAGTTATGTTCCTATCAATACTACAGCCTTGCTGAACATCGGAAGCATAGGTAATGCAGACATAAAAACAGTAGCTGCGATGCGCGATGGCAACGGCTGAAGATCAGCAAAAGTGGGCAGTGACCAACGAAGTGGAATCATGATATATTTCACTTCTACTCACGGCAAGCTGGCAGTAATATCCCGGCCTTTTACGGCATCTACTAGGTTCTACGTAGTTGCTAATCAGCACAAATGAAGCACATTGTTTACTGAGGAGACCATAGGCTTAACGTACCAAGTTTCGAGACATTTTGTTGAGCCAAGTCTCCAAAATAAAAAAGAAATACACTTTGAACATCCGTGACGTCACGTGCGGTGATTTTGGCGCGAGATTTAAAAACGAAGCTTTGACCTTGATTTTCTCCTCTGTTATTAAATCTATGATGGTGAAATTAATGACATTAGAGTTTTCGGAGTTTGCTTTATCAATCTAAACCGATTCATTTTTTTCACTTTAGTGTCCCTTTTGTAATTACTACACTACAGCTAAAAACTGGGAATAATGTTCCCTATGCTTCCTTTGGGTGTCTGGCCTGTTGGTTTAACTACGTCGTGTCTATTCTGGCACTGCAGCATCATGTTTTGCGATCTTGCCGACATGGTAACTGGTGAATTGCAGAAATTTCGTTATATTGCCACTTTAAACAGCAGGAAGAGTGGCAAATACCCTCTTAATGTGACAGAGGTGAACTTAATGCCCACATTTGAACAAAGGAATGAGACATACCTTGGTAGTTCTTGAGGACGTTTGGCTGAAAGCGGGTGAAGTATGCTCAAGTGAGGCGCCTCTCTGAAATGGGTGTTGGTTGGTGTGCCGTTGTCGCTGTCGCTTACTGTGCGTTGCTTGATATGCGCTTGTTCCATGTGTCACTGGCAAATGTGGTGCCCACGTCACAGCTGCAAGGCAGCACCTGGCTGCGGAGATGCCTAGTGAGTCTGGCTTTTTCGTTTCGTTTTGTTACTTTGGACCCTCGTTTTTGCACCCCTGTCTAGTTTGGCTCTTGCATTTCGTCTTGCATGACGGCACGCGATTTGACTTTCGCATGCTTGTTTTGGGGGTCTTGCGGTTTTCAAGATTGGGGATTGCCTGTGGCACTTTGAATGTACAAGGGCACCGTTGCAGTCAAAGTGGCAGTTTGGGTGAGTCGGTTATGCATAGCAAAAAAGTTTTTCGCTAGATGACACCAACAAAGATACAGTACAGGACACACAAAGAACACCAGAGAGAGCACACGAAGTGCTTCTAAACCTCTTTCATTGTACATCTTGTCTAGTGCATAACTTCTTTGCTATGCACCATTTCAGCTTTCCAGGGTTCAGGATTAATTATTCATTGACTGAGAGTGATGTATACAGCGCGCATAGGCTGCTAAATCACCTGCAAAACATGTCTTTGTTGAAGCTCTAGAATAATTTCAGCCACGTGGTTTTCTTTAATGTGCACATAAATGTGTGTAAATGTTGAAATAAGATTGTTGTGATAATCAGCAGTGTAACAACATCTATAGTGTCATTGTGTACAATATGATCTGTTAGAATGTGAGTTTCCCTAATTGAAAGTGTAATCCTGTGTAGATTTTCACTCTAACACGGATGTAGGGTTTTGGTTTGCAGTACGATACTTTCATTAGCCAGTTCACGTCAAGCCAAGTACATCATGTTTACGTTGGTGGTTAGATTGAAAGGAGAAGCTGTTGCGCAAATGCAACATGACGCTGAGATATTCTTGAAGTGCTTCACTGCCGAGCTCCATTTTTGAAGGTGTATATTGATAACGTTGAGTCTGTGGTTGATCTAAGAAATTTCAGCAAGCCAGTTGAGTGGGTTTGTGCATATGACTTGAGATGGGAGATTTGTGCAGACATAGGAGAGACTTTGCCATCTGCACTTTGATAGCCCTTTTTTGTAGCTTTAAAACTAGCTTTTCTGAAGGCTGGCTTACCAAACTAATAACGGAGTAGCCGGTTATAGCTCAACAGCTTGTGTTGACAGTTTGTGCATGTTAGGGTATAAAAGATGTAAACAGCCAGAACATTTGCAATTCACACTGTGTCTTTGCTTCATTAAGTGCCACCATTAAAAGTGGCCAAACATACATTGCAGAGAAGGATGCACTTTTGAATTGGGAAAGCATTCGTTTCGCACAGCTTAATCAGGGCAGTGCATGTAGTCTAAGGGAGTAGAAACTGTAGTTCACTGCTGACTCGCCGCACCACACATGCTGTACTTAAGTGCATCACACTACTAATTAGTCCTTAGAGTAATCACATCATTCAAATGCCGCTGCTTGCCCTGTCATGGTATTGTCTATTCACCATTAAAGTATTTATCATGTAAGCAACATTTCTTGTTTCTTCACATCTTTCAGTGTGACTTTTGCATAATGACTGTGACAGTATGTTAAAAATTAGGTTAGGCGGTGCGTTATTGTTATTATTGAGTCATGCTAACTAACCAAGCAACAGCAACTTCAGCCACATTCATATTAATTAATGCACCTTTGTTACTATCTCTTGCCAGATAATGCTAACACTGACAGCGACCTTCCCGCGCCGCCCATTGTCAAGAAGGTAGCTGTTGGCCCACTGCTTCATCGGCGTCAGTTGGCGGCCATGTATCGCCGCCGGTTCATGCGAAACACACGAAACTACAAGGGACTCTTCTGTGAGGTGAGAAATCTTCTTGAGCAGCATTTTAGGAGCAGTGACATTGGGGGGACACTTCAAACAAAGTGTTCATTTTTTACGTTATAGTGTTGTAGTGAAAGTAAAGAAGTGGGCACTGCCAGAAGTGTTGGGCTAGTAACATGGCTTTTTATTGGGTGAACTTCTGCTCCCAAAAAGCAAACATTGCTCAATTCATATCAAAGTGGTGAGCACTGCAGTGACTTGTTGAATGAGACCTCACGATTTGAGTTTGTCCACTGTTTATTAGGGGTGTGCGAATATTCGAGTTTCGAATTCGAATCGAATAGTTACTAATCGAATAATTTGATCCGACTTTCGAATAGCTAGTATTCGAAGTTTCGAATAATTCGACAGGACGAATGTCTTGTCGCGACCAAGGCCAATGGTGCAACTTGGTTCGAGTGGGGTGACTAAAAATAATGCTAACATCGTTACAGTAGGCCTTTTGTTAAAACTTTCACCAACATCCTGGTTCAAAAGCGACCGCATGCTGATCTTAAAGGAGATTATGTCACTTCCGCTCGTAGAACAACACACGCGAAAACTGTCAAGACCTTCACAAACAACTTCGTTCCCGAAACGAAGGCTACGGACTTCTTGCGTAATTCGATCGCGTATGCCGCAAACGCCGTAACACGTCCTGACTTTGGCCTGCGATACCCTCAGTCATTGACTTTGCATGTAAAAATGTGTTCACTCTGGGCAGTCGCCACTGCCGCACCGAATCATTTGTTCAGAAACTACCATCGTTCCGGCACGCAGTTAAAACGCTGCTGTGAACTGGAACCCGAAGATTTTTGGGCCCGGAGCGCCCATGGCGATGAAGCACAACATTGCCGTTGTCAGATGGGCCGTATTGCGCGACCAAGGGAAAACAACTAGCTACCGTACCCCCCTCTGTTTGTCGTAGGAGGTTATAGGAGTGGCGCTGCTGACTGGAATGGCGGCTCTTCTATCATCATGATTGCATGCCCATAAAAGCTGAAACAAAAGCCACTCCCGAACAAGTGCGTAATAAAACTGTCGGCACGCCGTAGCCTCTTTGATTTTTCCTTTGTGTTGCCGTAGCCGGCGGTACACACTTCGTATAAATATACTGTTCGATATTCGATTCGATATTCGATAATTTTGGCCACTATTCGGCACTATTCGATTCGAATTCGATTCGAGGTGAAATTTCACTATTCGCACACCCCTACTGTTTATACAAACTTCATGACACGAGACTAACCATACACAAACATGTGGCCGAACTTTTTACAACAAAATTCAGATTGCAATACGAGAATGTACTGCTCATTTCATGATGTAAATTGACTGTCATTAGGCTAATTCGTTTTGCTGTAAACTTGACAACAGTATTCAGGAAACTTTGGGCACAGGAATCGCACCTTGTGCGTGGCGATAACTAAATAACAGTGATAATTTATTGAGAAATGGTTGCTGGCGTGAAATCAAACACCTTGCATTAAAATATTGTTGTATTTAATGTTGTACAGTACCCACGGATTGAAAGAGGACAATTTAGGGCGAAGTAGGGTAATGCACATGTTTTCATTTCTACTGTCATCAGTGCGTCACATCGGCGTAATTTCGACTCGAACGCGTAGATCAGGGCCAACATTATCTTCAGAGACCAAATTCGTCACCGCATGACATGGTTATCTTGAGCATTTGCGCATACAAGTCGTTATACTAAATATATTGATGTCTCATTTGAATATGTGAGTACTGTACCTACACCATATGCAGTACTCATGGAATGAAACATGTCAATTTCCACTGTCTTGAGTTCGTGCCGTATTGGCATGATTTTCGCCCAAACACTTAAATTGGAGAGAACGCCTTTAGTGGCCAGATTCGTCGTCATGTGATGTGGTTATCGAGTAATTATGCTTACCAGTTATGATACTTAATGCTTGATGTTGCCTTTTTGATGTTCGCCTCCATTTGCTTTGGCTTTCTTGTCTGTCATTTCCTTACTGTAAAATGTGACAGCATACATGAACGGAAGGCAAGCAACAGGTCTTGTGAGGTGATCTAGAACAAAGCAGAAACCACATTCAACATTATATTCGCCATAATGCCTCTTGCCAGATTATCTACTCTACTTTGCACACCATAACACAAAATTGTTCGCGGGAAGACAGGGGCTTGAAGAGATGAAAAAATCCTTCAACTGTGAACACCAATATTCCCCGTTCAAAATTTTTTAAACTCTTCGCAGGTCACTAGTCACTCGAGTACTTTTATGAAGATCCCTGCAACAATCTCGTGTATCCTCCTGTGTCTTCATCTTGGAAACTCATTCACCCCGCTTGATTATCTTGATCACTGTTCTAGATAATCCTGCCTGCTCTGTTTGTGTTGCTGGCCTTGCTGTTCACGCTGCTGATTCCGCCAATGTCCGAAGAACCGCCTCTTGAGCTGACGCCGTGGGTGTATGGCCCACCAAACTACGTCTTCTACGGGTGAGGACGAAGAACTTTCATGTGCATTCATCAGTGCTTGAAACCTTGTGCCAGATGCCTATTAGCCTAACCAGCTGCAGCACTGAACGTTTTGCAGCAGTAATGGCTGTATTGACATTCATGTTGTGCAAGCTGTATTCATGGCGTTGGTTGTCATGGTAAACAATTTTAGCAGCCCCTCGATAACGATCACAGCTATATCACACGTCATAGTTGAAGAACAGCCAAAGGAAAAAAAAACTCAAAAGCAGGCATGAGAGTTTGGCCTTTCACTTTTGTAAGTTGACTCGCCAGGTTGACTGAGTGGCTATAACTAACTGCTGATAACAAGGTTGCGGACTCAATTTCCACACAGTCTTTTGATAAGGACAAAATGCAAAAGAATTTGCATGCGTACATTTAAGCAGGCATTAGAAGCACACACACAGCGGCCAAAATTAATTCAGGGCTCTCGATCACAATGGATCTCTTCATCCCCAATATTACTTTTGGGCATTAAATGATTAAGCCCTATGAATCAATAGATTGGCCAATAAATCACTTAGTCAGTCATGTTTCTTTTTTTCAGACAGTTTTTTTCAGTGGCACATCACTGTTGCAGTCTTTCTGAGCTTACATTAGAAACTGTGGCAGCATTTCTCTAAGCTTTCTCAAAAAACATGATTTCTGTGTTGATCCTCTTGACTTCGCCAAAATTTATGCTGAGAATGTACTAGAAATGTGTTTAGTGTAGGGATTTGCTTTAGTTAAAACATAATCTGCATGTTAAGGCATGCAAAATAGTGAAGAAGCATGCTCGAACATACTTGTATGTTCCTTTTTTTTCTAGTTCTGAAAACACATCCAGCCCATTTTCAGGGAAGTACACGGACGCCCTCCTGTCTCCAACTGGCCTAGGTGCCCGCTGTGTGAAAGGGGAACCTCTGAGGTTGGTACTACCATACCTAGAAATTGCCTTGGCACTTCCTTCATGGAAAGATGTTGTTCATTATGGCCCAATCCTAAAAGGAACACTCAGTTCAAACTCTGGTAGTTGTTGATTACAGCTGAGGTATCACATGAAGGCATTCAAGGCACATTTGTACGTATAAATGTGATCCCTGTACTTCGCAGGGTACGTCCACTCTTTTCTCTATGTAGAGCAAGTATTGCTTTGTTTGCCTCATTACCATTTAGTCTTCATTTTAACAGTTATGTGCAGCATATATTTCTGGAAATGTTTTTGAAATAATCAGTGGTCCTTATTGGTGGATTAACATTGCATTCACACAACTGTTAGAATGTAATCTGCTTCGTATTGTCAGGACGTCAGAAAAACAGGGTTTAAAAGGACTAATCGAGAGGAACAGTGACCAGAACATCTTTTAATACCACATGCTAGGTACTTCTTCTTCGCCCTTCTTTAAATGTTGATATATGTTCTTATCATTGTAATCCTAATTGCACATTCCCTTAAGGTGCGAACTATGATGGGCTGTCTGCAAATTTCTCAAATTTATACACAGTTATTCCAAGGCATTTGATATATTTCAAGAAAGAAAAGGAGGTAATATGGTGTCTTGGTCGACTTTTAGCAAGTAATTGTAATTGGCTTGCAATTAAATATCTATTTATTGTGCAAACAGTCATGTCCTATTTTTAGCATAAAAAGAATGAAATCTTAGCCTCAAAATACATGTGCTATGTGTTTTTGGCTGTCATCATTTCAGGCGAAGAAAAATTATGCTTTTGACGTTGCACTTACCATTGCACTTACCGTTGCTTTATCGTTGCCTTACCGTTGCCTATTTTGTTGTGTATTTCCCACGCAGTGGCTTGGGCTGTGCTGAAATGGCGAACGCAAGTGTCCCGGTGCCTGGTGCGCCTTATGGCTACGAGTCCTCCGAGGGCGGTGGTACTTGCACTTGCGCAAGTGGAGCCCAGCAGTGTACGCACAATGCAGGTGGCCCTACGCCGCCTGCTGTTCGCACTGCCACTACTGACATTCTGCTCGACGTGACTGGCCGTGACGTCTCGGATTGGATAATTAAGACCTGGAATCCCTACCACAAGACAAGGTATGTTCTCTCATGGGGCTTCTATAGAAGGAATTTAAACCTTTACCCACCTTCCGTCCATTCTGGTCCAAAACAAGCTTAAGTAAAAAGAAGTTTACTTATTCATTTAGAAATGGTGCGTAATGCAATGAGAAAATGTGCACATGGATCAACCACGAAAGAACTTGTCGAGCAGTGCCTGAGTCGAGCAGTGCCTTCGAATTCGTTTCGACACGACTTAAATTATTCTAAATTTTTAAGTATTCGAAATGAATGAATATATGTATATTTGACTGCATGTATACCCCCTTGTAAAGGTAGTTTCACTGCAGCTGAGGGGTGCTATGCCCCGAAACCACCAATCCGGGGGAAATTCGCACTGCCGCGAAGCCACACTTCATGGTTAACTGTACATATTATGTACCTTCACCTCAATTGATTATTCTTTTAAGTTTAAAACTGTGTTATACGTGCTTATATGTGCAAAGTATAGTAAACTTTAAAGCGTTACCTATAGTACCGTTATGTATTGTACTTCACTTCAAACCAAAAATGTGACATTACACATGCCTATTGTTGGGTCATGACACAAATGCTCAGCTTTCTTTACGATATGTTATATATACTATTCGAACTATTTGATTAGAAATTATTCGATCAAATCACTATTTGCCCATCCCTAGTTAAGATAACACTTTTGAAAATCCTTAAACACAAAGTTTCCAGGGAAAAAAGTTGTTCACCTCTAAACTGTCAGCTGTGGCAGACTTCCATGAGTGTAAAGACCACTGTAATTGTTCATTCATTAACTAAGCTTCATCAATTAACTCTTTATTATTTACCTTACAATATGTGTCGCATTCGATGCACTGCAGCTGGTCGTTTCACAAGGCACATCCACTTAAAATGCAATCTGAAGGTGGCATGATTTCGAGGTATTCGCCATCAAATTTGCAGTCAAAGTATACTGTCATCTAAGTTACTTGTAACAAGATATGGTTTCGCACATTGAAGTGCATAAGTAGCTGGAACACCTATATACTTCATCGAACAGTTCGTCAATGAAAATCTTGAATCTGATGTGACACCGCAAATTGTTTCAAAGCAGATATGCCTTGCAGTCTAACTGGCTCTAATTGAACAATTGCATTATGTGAACTAAAATTAATTGGATGTTAATTAGTGAAGTTCACTTAACTAACTATTTATTGGCATAAATTTAACATTTATGGGCATCTGCCACACCAAACGGGTTACTTCAGAACAGATTTTCTTTTTTCCTCGAAGATGCTATGCCTTAAAATTTTTTCGAACCAGTACCTGAAACATCCGCTACACAGAAGTGCTGTTACACTGTTTCAGATTTGGTGGCGTCCAGTTTGGCGTAAGGAATCACCTGACTTCTCTCAACATCACTGCTCTTGAGGAAGCCGTTTCCAAAATGGACGCCCCTGGTGGTCTGAACCTCTCAGCAGCAGTCCTCACCTTGCGTCGTGGCGTTGACAGCTCCGCGGTACAGGATAACGTGAAGGTTGGTGAAGAAATCCTTGCGAGGTTCCTGCTTGTTCCACTTGCGCAGTCTTCACACACAGCGCCACTCGGAGTCTCTTTGAATGCTGGAGAGTACTTTGTCACAAAATATGTTGTTAAGGTGAAAGCCCTAGATGCCTCATCAAACGCGAAAATTGACCATCAGCGTCAAGACGAGGGATGCGCAAAATCATGTGATGAAATCACCATGGCGTCACTATGATGTCACATAATGTGATGTCATACAATGATGTCATCACGTGACATCATCGACTTGGTCAAAGGTGCGCCAATCATGGAGGCAGTGCAAAACCAGGTGAGGTGCAGAAAGATTGCAATGCCCCTGATCCTGGAGGCAGTGCAAAAACACATTAGGTGCAGGGCAGCTTTCAGAAGAGGTGGGATAGGGGGGATAATTACATTACAACTGTGAAAAAAATCGAAGACTTTAGCTTTCACCTTCGAGTCATCTTAGGCGAATGTATAAGGGACTCTGAGTTTTTTGTACTGTACATAGCTGGGACCTAAATTTTTTGTGATAACAAGTGACTTATGACTTGGACCACAGCGCAGCGGGTCAGTGAGCTTTTGGGAGGCTGTAATGACTCAATAGAGCTAGTACAAAATACTATGATCATATCAGCAATTTCTTCAGCCCTGCACTCACTTACTGTGACTTCCATTACAAGTGCCTTCATTAACATTATTTGGTTGTTTTATTTGTAAACATAGTTTGCCTTTTCTGTCAGTTCATTTTATTTTATCAGTCCTGTACCTTCACTTTTTCTCTTAATGTTATTCGATATCCCATTTCCTTCCACAGGCAGTGTAGCGTGCAAGATGTTATTTGTGGACCAGCATTAATCTCTTGCATTCTGATAACGCACTTTCACTACTTCCTCCTGCTGATATTGAAGGTTGCATACAGGCTGTAGTTTGCAGTTAACCATCAGAAAGAAGTGTTGCCAGTTGCAAACAGCTGACTGACCCCGTGAACCCATTCGCAACAGGTGTGGTACAACAACAAGGGCTGGGTGTCCTCGGTGGCGTACATGAACGCCATCAACAACGTATTGCTGCGGGCGCACCTCCCATCCCAGGCTGATGCCAGCTACTACGGCATGTCGGTCATCAACCATCCAATGAACTTTACTCAAGATCAGCTTCAGGATGAACTGCTGTGAGTTGCACGCATGATGTTTTATGCTTGAAATTGATTTCTTTGAGTGATATGTGACAATGCTTTCATTAATTGGGAACCTAACTGATGATTCTGAAGGAAACGTCATCTGCACACTCGTTCTTAAAGTTTGCTTGATGTGATGTACGTGGTTTCTCTCATAGGCTTTCCCATTCCCTTAGAAATAAGGGAGTGGCCGGTAGGGGGTGGGGTGTGTTCAGAGGAACAACTCATTCTTGACCGCCACCGTCCTCCCTTTATGGTTGTTATATATTTTTTTACTTCCACTGTCACATAAGGACAGGAAAGTGTTTTATAGTCTTGGACAAGAAATTTGGATTCAGAATGCTTTTGTGGTTGAATGCAGTTTTAATATGCGACTTGGTTAGATAATGTGAATGTAGCATGTAATAGACGGCCAGTGCAGTGCACGGTTGATAAACACTATGGTTAGTTGAACATACTTGGTGGCAGCAGACAATCAGATGTGATGATATTGTTAAGAAACTTTCAGGCATTGGGCAAGTGAGAATTTTGCAGATTTATGAGTGCACTAGGACAAGAGCACTCCTATTGCTGATGTAGTGTACTTGTAGTTCACTGTATAGTAACAGACACTTTGTGATTGTTTTAGGCACAGCCACGATGGGTTGTCTCCATGAAGCTTATTTCTAAGATGTGTAAAAAGCATAAATTTTGCCAGATTGCTGTTTCTCGAGCGATCAAATCAATGTCAAGCAAAAATAAACCTATCTGCCAAGCTTGCTTGGTGTGTATGCAGTCACCTTTGTGTGACGCGTGACCCATGCCTAGTTTGACTCAACCTTAATGAAAACAAGCAGATAATGAAGCCAAAGAAAGTATAGGGGACGTTAATTTTACTGTTTCAAGTGTATTGTAGTAATAGTGATACACTTGTGAAGAAAGTAAAATGGACGAAAAGACAACTTGCCGCCAGCAGGGACCGAATCTGCAACCTTCGGATTACGCGCCCGATGCTCTACCAATTGAGTTACGGGGCGGTCGTCCCCTCGTCCACTTTATTGGGTATTTATATGCATGGAAACCTGGGAGTGTTAGTCAGCACCGCTCGTAGCCATGACGGCAAGTGTGAAACACTCTTTCTTTGCCAACTGTCATCAGTTTGGTTATTTTTGCAAAGATAGTGATTATATAGTCTCTTTTTGGCTGTAAGTATGGCTCCAAGATTAGAGTCCTGCATGTCGACACATGGCTGTCCATCGATCACGTGCAGGAAGCGAGGCGGTCTGAGCCTGCTGCATGCGACATGTGTCATCTTCGCCATGTCTTTCGTGCCGGCCAGCTTTGTCATGTTCCTCATTGAAGACCGCACCTCGGGTTCTCAGCACCTGCAGTTTGTGAGCGGCCTCAAACCGTTCCTCTACTGGATTGGCAACTACACCTGGGACCTGGTAAGCGCCTTCCTCTTTTGATTACTTTGTCTTTCCCTCGTAGCTGCACAGCTGCAGTGGGAAAAAAAAAATCAGATGCTCTTGCCCTATAGGGAAAACGGAGGCAAGTGAAGCTTGGCGTGTGCGTGCCTAACATACTTGCCTACTTGCAGACTTGCATATGGGTGCACAGCCAGGTCGCATTTATATGCAGGCAAAATGCTAGAGAATTATGTTCTTAGATTTAGGTGCATGTTAAAGAACCCTAGGTAGTCTAAATTACCAATGCCCTCGCCTACAACGTGCCTCATTATCATATTGTGGTTTTGGCACGTAAGACCCTAGAAGTTACTATAATTTCATTATGGTAGTGACAGCAACGGCTGCACCATAGTGCACACAGTTATACACCATTACTTAACGCACTAATGCATTCGTATAAGGTATGAGTTTTCTTAAATCACTGTACTGATGTGTGCGAATGTGGAGATTCCTTTCGAGACCGCAAACAGAGTTGTCGAAAAGCTGGTGCGGTGCTCTCTTTCAACTGTTACCAGTGGCTGTTCTACGTATTGCTTTTTCAGTGCAACTACATTGTGCCTGCTGTGTTGTGCATCTTCATCTTCATGGCGTTCAAGGAAGAAGCATACGTCTCGCACGACAACATTGGTGGGCTAGTCCTTCTACTGTTGCTTTACGGGTAAGCAGGCAGTTGACATCTTGCTTACAAAGCGGGCTTTCTGTACAGTCGGGGCTGTGTGTTAAACCTGTTGGTACATTTTACATGTGTGTGTTGGGCATGCAATGGGACCTCTGTTGAGAGCTTAGGCATAGTAGAAATTCCATTTAGTTTTAGGATGAAGATGTTTACGTGTTTGTAATAATTTTCGAATGAGATAGTACATTCGTAAAAAGCTGGAGGCTCGATGTGATCAACAGAGGCTGAACAAGGGAAGCCACAATTTGGAGACGATGTTAGTTGATAAGGGGATAGTTTTCATGAGGGCAACAATGTCAAGGTGACGTCTCGACATGACTGTGTTGCCTTGACGATCACAAGATTGTTTATCAGGCTGTCGAATTGACAAGGAAATAGTGGGCAATGTCAGAATGTGAACATTGTTGTCTTTATGATGATAAACAAGTTCCATCGCCAAAACATTGGCTCCAGGTTTAGCTTTCTCTTTTTCAAAGGCTGTTGACTTCTTTTGAGCATTGCAGGAATTAACGTTGATATCTCACACATAAGCCATGCGTGTTTCTCGTTGTACCTTACTTTTGCAGGTGGTCCAGTATTCCACTGATGTACCCATCATCGTTCATCTTCAGCGTGCCTAGCTCTGCATTCGTCACACTTGCCTGCTGCAATCTCTTTGTTGGGATCGTTAGCACAGTCTCCACATACGTGTTGGAGCTTTTTGATGACAAGGTATGCACTGGATTTCCTCCTAATGTCATCTGTGTGCAGGCAAAATTTTTTAGCGGTTTATAGTCAGCATGTTGTGCACGTTTACAATACAGTTGAACCCGTTTATAACGAACTCGAAAGTGTTGCGAAAAGTGGTCGTTATATCAGTAGTTCGTTGTATATGGACTCGCCCTTAAAAACGTGCGCTTAGCGGCCAAGCCGTTTTTTTTTCTTTGCGCTTTTATTAAAGTGCTAACAACCCCTTCAGTGACAAGCTAAGCCTTTTCGCGTCGTGAAGCGACGCCCGCTGCGTGCTCACGAGTGAATTAACCGCCTTTGCAATGAGCTGACACCATTTCACTGAAGCGCGGTACCGCGACGTGGAGCCGATCATCCCTGGCTATAGTTGCGTGCAGCGCGTCGCGTACTCGGCTCACGGAGTCACTGCCGGGCCGCTTGCTGTATGCCGTATGCGCGCGTTTGTACGTTCTTCGTGCTTGCTTCACTCCGGACCGTGCACGTGTGTGGCGACTAGCCTCTTTGTTCAACGCTGCGAAAACAAGCATTTTGCAAGCAATGCGCACTCGACGTCTCCGTGATGCTCTCGCGGCCCTGCACGACGATGCGCAGCGCACTTGAGTTGTCACGTAGACAAACACGCAGTATATTCTCGCTGTCAGTGCATCGACGTTTCTCGGTGCCTGCGCTGCTCAACAACAGCGAGCTACTTTCGTTTCTACAAAGCGACGTGCACTTTAAAGCGGTCTCGCACGACGCGGCGGCGGCGTACTTGCGAACGGCAGCATGGCGCGCTCGTACGGCCGTCAATCTGCAGTGTACGGCGTACGCCACACGGACAGCCGAGCAGATAACTACAGATGACTGTGATAAGGTTGTCGCGGCTATAAGTCATAATGGCACGTTCATCGACGGCCGCCACCTCGCCTTCGCTCTTTTCTGATGCTTATCTGCGAAAGCATCGCCACAATCGCGCGGAAGTCGTAATCACTGATCGACCGGTCTCTGCCGTTACCGAAAAGACGGACGACCTCTTATTGTGGCGTCGATGAGTTTAGGAACGCAGTGAACCTTTTTGCGATGGAAAGTTATCGCGGTTATCACTTCTTGCATTTATGCCTTCTTGCGTTCCAAGGCATTGTTTGGTTCATCGCAGGCGGTCATAGCTGCAGAGAACGGCGTCAGGAAAGGTTACCGTGCGAAAGCTGACCGCAAGGCTTCATGCTGCCTACTATTTTTTTTTCCTAACTGCCATTCTGCCACTGAAGAAACGCCTGGAAAGTGAGCGACCTCGCTCGCAGCGTCCGAAATCTGCGTGCGGTGCTCGCCGATCTGGGATATCTAGTCGCGAGCACCGTGGTCGCGAGTTAACTGGAGCGGTGCACGCGCGAGCGCGCGCCCCTGTCACGCTTTAGAAGGAATGTTTTAACTTTTTTTCGCTTCGTATGCACCATATTTTTACCGCGACCGTGTCTGAAGTGTTCGTGTAAAAGTGGGAGGCTTTGAAAAATGTTCGCTATATGTGGACGCAGCTTCAATGGTTAGCATAGGAAAATCGAAAGTGCACCTAAATATGGTCATTATAACCGATAGATCGTTATATGTGGGATTGTTATAAGTGGGTTCGACTGTATGTATTATGTGTAAATGCTATGTGGAACAATGTGTTAGTTTAGGCTTGTTGACATTTTATTGGTCACAAGTCATGCAGTGAGCACTCGACAATATCTATTACTTTTCGAAAAGATTGTGTGCTCTTGGACCTTATACTTTCACCACACACGCTTTGACTGCAATTGTATGGCTGCCTGCTCTGGCCTAAGAGTTTGTAATGAAACCTGTGCTATACAGCGGTCAACAGCATGCTGCTCTGTCTCCAGCTTCTTTTAATACTGCAGTGGTGTTTGATGATCCTGCTCCAAATGTGTCCGCAGGAGTTGCAGTCGATAGCCCGTATCCTGCGCAAAGTGTTCTTGGTGCTGCCACAGTACTGTCTGGGTAGAGGGCTCATGGACATGTTCTCTAACCATCTCACAGCTGAGGCTCTGGCACGATTTGGTAGGTCACCTTTTTAAACGTGTTCAGTCCTCTAGCAAAAGCAGGTGTTTTTGTTGTCTCCGCTCGTAATGGCTTTCATGGTCAGTGACTTCTTTTTCAGGTTAAAGGTACACTAAAGGTAAACAATGAATTGGCTTAGATTGATAAATTGCACTTTGATAACTCTAATGTCGTTGATTTCACCATCATAGGTTTATTGATAGAGGAGAAAATCAGTGTAAAAGTTTCATTTTTAATTTTTCTCTGAAATCACCACGCGTGACATCGCGGATTTCAAAGTATATTTTTCGTATTTCGGTCACATTGGCTCAACAAAATTTCCTGAAACTTGGTATGTTAAAAGTCTATGGCCCCCTCACAAGACAATGTACTTAATTTTTACTGATTTGGAACTACGTAGGACCTAGTATGCGCCGCCAAAATCTATGACGTCATGGCTTTTAGTACGGGAATCCTCAGTGTGGCGTCGCCACCCGCATTTTCTTGCTTACCAAGCGTTTTCTTGCAGCAAGCAATCTTGGAATTGCGAGAGAGTTATTAGCTAATATGAGAAAAGTTCTTTTTCTCTCTAGGGTCCTTTAACAAGCCACGTGCTAAGATGAGATGAGAGAAGGCATACACAGGATGCCTAGGATAGTACTTGTCCTGCGCCTGCCTCCTTTCAACCTATCTTAAGTTGTGCACTTGTTAAATCTGTTATAACGGGCACCAACTAGCTCTCAAACACATTCATGTAAGAAAATCTATTAACAAAATTTTGGCTTTTTTAATGCCTGAAATTTGCATGAGCGTAACAAGAACATATACAACTCGTGCAACAGGGTTGCCAGGTTTGGCTACACTGCGCCAATTTGGCTACTGTTTTAGGCTGGTGGCGGTAGAAAAAACGTCTTGGCTGCATGGCTACTTTTTGGCTACTATCTTGTTCCCTCGACTTAAGTCAAATGATCAAGAACTGGTGATGTAGCAGCCGCTGGCATTCGAGTATGGGGTTTCAAAACATGGCGTTCAAAGCATATTTTCAGCTAAAATTGAATTTGGCGCTTGGATTACACAGACAATGAACTTTGATGAAAAGGATAGTTCAATCGCCTAAGCAGGGGTAAGGGTCGATGGTGGAGATCATAAAATAAACATCTAAAAAAACTAGACATTTATAACCTGCCAGTCAGGGAGGCCTCGCTCACAAAAAAAAAGGTTTCTGGATACGTGGCCGGGACTCAGGAAAAACTGTTGCTTGGGGCCTCATTTTGCACGTGACTTTAAGCCATAATTGGAAGTCAACAGAACAGTCGAAAGAGCTCTGCATCCAGGGCACTCTGCACTCATCGACATTAGAAATCTGATATCCTCCGAACTTATTGTGTCATTGCTTAAGATTCATAACACACTGTGACTCAGGAACATTAACTGCTCATGCTTCATCCTCACTCAAGAAATGATTGCGGAAGTGACTACAATTTATACTTCAATCACGGCAACTGTGATTTTTAGCACACTCATGCAGCATTCATTTTTATTGTCGTTATTTCTAGTGGTTTTAAGGAAAGTAATGCTAGACGCATGAAGAGAGTGTCATTTTCGACACAGCACAAAAGCTTCGTCATCTTGCACGAAATGATTGCTAAAGTCAACAATTTATGCTTGAATCTCAGCAGTTCCATTTTTGAATATCTCACGCTGTACTTATTTACGTACAACAAGTATTCGGGTTGTTTAGATTCACACAAGTGCTGTGTGCACTGTCCACTGTTCCAGGCTTGAAGACCTTCAAGCATCCATTGGAATGGGACTTCTTGGGTCTCAACCTCGTTAGCCTTGCTGTTCAAGGCCTCGTGTACTTTATCTTCACGTTGCTCCTACAGTATCGTTTCTTCGTGCGAAAGAGGTGCGTTTTGCCCTGCGAAATTCAGCATCTTTTCTTCTTTGTAAAATCTCGAGCAAGTGCGCCTTCCCCTTCTTTGGGAGATTTAAAATATGTGCCAATGACCAAGCAACCCCCCCCCCTCCCTGCCCTTTCTTTTCACCATGTTCTCCGCTGCGGAATCCTGCGGCAGCGGTTCCCAGGAACCCAAGTTCTGAGAGTCTTTACATATGTGCACAATTTCTTAGTACTTTTACAGTGTGGTGCCTTGGGGTTGCACTCTGAGTTGTCACAAATTGTTGGAAGAGTTGAAGAATGTCTTTCCCTCCTTGTCATAACACATGAAATTTCACACGAGCATTTCTTCCAGTTCAGTAAAGACATTAAATGCACGTGTATTCAATAAAGCATTTCATTAGAAGCACAGGTGTGCATTCTTCTTGGAGGCTCTTCCGCTGCCATCTTGAATTTTGGTCCGCTACTGAGCAAAGCCCCCCCCCCCCTCCATATCTTGTCCGATTATTTTTCACTGGGGGGGGCACTAGCTCGGGATTTTACGGTATGCATTAGATATGCATGTTCTTTTTTTTTGTTATAGTAACGCTACTTGTCAGTGGTCTTTATAACTGGATCATCAATGAGCTGAAATATATTTACACTTCGGTTGCGAAGTTGTGCCTTTTTTTTCTCATTCTCGATTTGATACTGATTATTGGGCAGCTGCGCATTTTTTAATCTCTCCTACGTTGCATTCTTTATTTTGTAGGCAGCAGACAGTGCCGTTTGACCCGAAAGAGCTCGCAGATCAAGACGTTACGCAAGAGAGAGAACGCGTGCTTTCTGGCCAGGCAGACGATTCCATACTCAAAGTCGTCAACCTTACTAAGGTGAGGGATGTGTTGGCAGCAAAAGCCTTCTCTGCAATGTGCAGCAGGACGGCTCGAAGGTTTGTGTAGTTATGACGATGCTTGTTTCTTGACGTGTGCAATTGATTGACTGATTGACTGATCTGTGCAAGTGGGTAGTGATTCCTGGTTTTAAAAGGCACGTATACAAAACATGGTCGTGAGAGCACATGTGTTATCCTTTCTGTTTCCATTACATTCATGTTAACTTTTTCCAACTAGGAAGCTTTCTTTCTAAGAAATTTACGTGGATTTCCTTTTGTGTGATAATTTTTCCCTTTCTTGAATGTTTGTTGACCTTTTCAAGCTATGTTTGATTGATTAATTGAATTGGGAAAAAAAAACGGCGCTCACATTTAGAAAGAATAGGTGAGCGATCATTGGCAGTGAAGTGGCAAACATAGTTCTGTTGTTTCTACATTTTACATTTATGCATTACACATACATTGTCTTGCTTAGGTTTACCGAGCCGGCCAGCACCCGGCCGTGAACCACCTTTGTGTCGGTGTCAGGGCAGGCGAGTGCTTTGGATTGCTCGGAGTGAACGGCGCTGGGAAGACCACCACATTCAAAATGCTCACCGGGAACACAGAAGTGACAGAAGGAAATGCCTTCATCTCGAGCTACAGGTAAATCATGACGAATTATATTAATTACGCACTGCATAGTAGCCAATGCCTTTTCTCACCCGCCGCGGTAGTCTAGTGGTTACGGTGCTCGACTGCTGACCCGTAGGTTGCAGGATCGAATCCCGGCCACGGTGGCTGCATTTTAACGAAGGCAAAATGCTAGAGGTCCGTCTATTTAGATTTAGGTGCACGTTGAAGAACCCCAGTTGGTCGAAATTTCTGGAGCCCTCCACTACGGCGTCCCTCACAATCATATTGTGATTTTGGAACGTAAAATGCCAACAATTATTATTAATTCCTTTTCTCGCAAAGGCGTCCATGACATTCGCTGGATGCATCAGGTAATGGTAGTCGTGAAAGCTCATCCTCGTCCAGCATACTTCATTTCTTATCATACCCGCCATGCTGGCATAGTGGTTACGACATTGCACTTAGCAGTGCAATGTCACTGTTACAGTTCCTGGCCACAGTAGATGCACTTTCATGTGAGCACAATGCAGAAATGCCTGTGTACTTCGATTTAGGTGCTCATTAACAAGTCCGAAGTGGTCAAACTTAATCCAGAGTCACCAAGTACGGGGTGCCTCGCAATCTAATCGTAGTGTTGGCACATGAAACCACAGCATTAAATTGAATTGAATTTGATTTGTTGAAAAGATACAAGAATCGAGAAATACATGAAAAAACATCTGGATCCTTAGCATCAAGCTAGTTTGGATTCATATTGAAAGGTTTGCAGGTATATACATATACGAAATAGCAATTTTAACTGTTTACTTATTTATTTATTTTTTATGCAGGTAGCTGGCAACGTATTTGTATAAGATTTAACACATTAATACAGCTCTTTATAATAGTGTTTCAGGTTAACAGGAAAGTGTTTACTTTGTTTTATTTCGACAGGAGGATTGTTCCACAAAGTGCAACCAAAACTAGACAGCCGTCTTTTGCCACATACATTTTTTACAAGTGGCTGTAAAAGGTTGCTGCCTTCGTAGCTTCGTGTGCGAAACCGGGAGGAAACAAATGAAGAACTGTGAAGTGCACTATTGTTAGTTATACAATTGTGAACCATAATTGTAGTTTTATAGTTTATGAACAAGTTAAGAGGCATGATCTGGAGTTTGTTAAAGAGTGGCTTGGAAGGAGCTGCATAACTTTACGTGATGAATAAATTTTTCATTATGTGTTCCAGGTATTGCTCTGCATGAGTACTGCAAAACTTTGTTGATGCATTTTGAAATGAACACATAAAGAATTTAAAAAACTCTCATTTGGTGCGTTATATGTTTTTCATCCTTTGTATTGGATGATGCACTGCATCTGAAGAAAGATATGTATGTAAAAATGGATTGGCTAACGTAAGGGTATTCAATCGTGGCCGGTTCAATAGTTGGTGTTTTAAATATCACATATAAGCAAAGAGTGATCCACCTTTATCGCCGCTATGTTGCACTCTTCGATCTATAGAATATGGTTCACTAGAAAACTACACCTTTTCTCAATGTATTTGAAACATCTTTATGATGCATTAAATGTGTTGCATTCGTTTTTTGCATGATTCTGTTCAGTTGTTTTATTATGATCCTGAAATTCTTTTCTTGCAGTATACGCACCCAAATTGATCTGGCGCGCCAGAACATTGGCTACTGTCCGCAGTTCGACGCATTGGATCCTTTGCTCACGGGATGGGAACACTTGGAATTTTATGCACGGCTTCGTGGAATACCCGAGAAGTACGTCCAGAAGGTTCGTATCAACTTTTACGCTTGCTCATTCTGTAAAATAATCTGTAACGTGTTTATCTTTTGGTTAAGGCAGTGCTTGCTCATCTTTTGAAGCAGCACTCGGCAGCCCACCTTGGAGATGGTTGATTTTTCTCTGCTGTAGCTTCACTTTTGACACAGGGTGAAAGCTACTCCCTTATTCAAATTACTCCCTTGAAAAACTCCCTTGAAACTCCCGTGAGATGACTCCCTTGAAAACTACTCCTGAACCTGGAATGGTTTATGGCTTTTCTAGCATTTCTCCAGCACATTGTGTGACAGCAGCGCCCCATAGTATTTCTTCCTCCTACAACTCAGAAGCCTTATTCGTGAAGCACTTTGTATGCTAAAAGCGTTTGTAAGAAGATGCGTCGGTGGGTCGTAATCGTGTGCGCGTTGGTACTAAAAGCAGCCAGCCAATGGCAGTACACTGTTACAAAAGAGAAACTTTGCGAATTCAGCTCCTGCTTTCAACCTCATTGGGTTGCACTTTTTCACTATGATGCTAAACTTCAAATCATTTGAAAACCTTGAATTATTGGTCGAGTCGCTATCTTCAAACGTAACTTCACAAAGATGGTACAGGTGGTGATAAATAGTTTCAGTGTTTGTCGTTTTCAGTTCATTATTCTTTCACCTAACAGTTGGTACATTACACTAAATATGCACACAGGGTTCCCAAAGCCAACTACTGCAACCGAACCCTTAATCAATAATAAAAGCAAAAAAAAAACAAAGTGTAAAAAGCATCAACTCTATTTTGTGTGCATTGACCCCACAAAGAGCCACGTGGGTTTCAGCTTTTAGAAGATTGCTGTGTCCTCGCTGCTGGATGCTTGTATAAAATAAATTCTGGATCACCTTTTTCTGCAGGTCGCAGACTGGGGCATTCGCAAGCTAGGCTTGCACCGTTACGCCCACCGATGTGCCGGCACCTACTCCGGGGGCAACAAGCGAAAGCTCAACACTGCCATTGCCTTAGTCGGAGATCCTCCTCTGGTGTTCCTGGTGAGAGCCGCTAACTTTTTACAGCAAAAAGTGTAATGAGGTCACATCAACAGCCAATTGCGGTGGCGTAGTTGTCCGCCCCCGCTGCCGGTGTCCATAACCTCAATCGCGCACAGTGAAAAAAAGATATCCTGGATCGAGCGGGATTTGAACCCGGGCCCTCTGCGTGGCATTCGAGTATTCTACCACAGAGCCACGCCGGTGCTTGAAACTCGCTCGCAAAAGGGCCCTAAATGGGCATCATGTCGGGTGAGGAATTGCGTTAACAGATTTAATATAGTGTGGTAGACAGGTAAAATGACAACCAGGCATTACACAATGCGAAATACGTAACGAGCGGGCAGTTTAAAGCTTCCCACCCGTTACAAAGTGCTTAGCCATAATTCTTCATTCTCTTAACCACAGCATCAACAGAGTGCACATAATGCCTTTCAGATGCGTAGCGGGTACCTCACTTCTCCACAGAATGATAAATAATGGCACAGAGGGTACTTCTCTACTTCACGAAATCATGATGGCTTATGGCATACTAGTGGGTAACTTGCAACTGTGCTTGTAGTAGTTGCCCCAAGAGAGTTTACAACGGGTTCTAGAAAGCCCCTTCTCCAACTTTCACTGTGACTGTGCTGCGTGTTCCATGCAGGCCTGGCATTTTTTTAAAAGGGAAATTGCGAAATGTGTGTTCTATACGAAGTGGGGATATTCTTGGAGGGAATCTCGGTGCAGAAATTTTTAGCATGTGTATGACACCGCGTGGAAGACTTGGCATGAACATTAACCTGATGAAGGGATGCGACATCTATTTAAAAAAAAATGCATAACTTAACGACATAGTTTGCATGGCCGGTAAGTTAATGTTTAGAAGCTCATAACCAGAAAACAAAGACAACACTATTTGAAGAATTTCGGGCAATGTCTAGCTTAACCTTTGCGAAAGTTTTGCTTGAAGATACTGTAAACTTGTTATTCGTACATCTCTACAAAATATTTTTCTAGAAATACCCCAGTTCATATCTATCACTGGCAACTAACTAAAGTGTACATAGTCTTCTCTCGCTGCTCATATTTGCGACACTGAAACCAGTGCATCAGATTCGGAAGAAAGCATTACAAATTTTCTCACATTTACTAGATAGAAGGTGTTTCAGATATTAATCTGTTTATCACGGAGCTAGTCCTCTGACACATTTCTGCTAGAACAGCCTCAGCAACTCTGGACTAAACCCTAGGAAGTTGCATACAGAAAGCACATAGGTGCACAAACAATGCGTGTTTGGTGCAACATTATGTCTGTGAGTTGTACACGTAATATCTCAAGTACATACTATTCCACATAAATGGCAGTGATTCGAAAACTGCCATACCGTAAGGTGCATGAAATGTGCCTTTTGTGATTGTAGTAAGTTTCCTCAGATTGGCACAGTGCAAAAAACTGTGCTGAGGTCATGGCATTTCTGCTTGCCACTCAGTCCTCCATTTTTCATGTTTTTTTAGGATGAGCCCACAACGGGCATGGACCCCAAGGCCCGCCGTTTTCTGTGGGACTGCATTCTGGACGTTGTTCGTGACGGCCGCTCGGTCATTCTGACATCGCACAGGCAAGTCACACTCATGCCACCTTACAGAGGCACTCGAGCCACCCTTACGAACACTGTACTGTTTCAGATTGTTCAGATTCACATTGTTCTGCTTCAGCAGAACAGTGTTTGTATGCTAAAGGGGGTAAAAGAAAAGACACGGCAGAAAAATAACTTGTTTTCCAAGGATTGTGTGTCATCTGTGATTTAATACCAATGTTTATGCAGATTGAATGTACTTAAAAACCAGTGCTCCAAGGTTGAAACAATAAGCACCAGAACGAAGCTGTGCAGACCCACGTTTGTTTCAACTTTAATAATAATAATAATAATAATAATAATAATAATAATAATAATAATAATAATAATAATAATAATAATAATAATAATAATAATAATAAACTGTTTCAACTTTGCAGCACTGCTTTTTAAGTACAAGTATGGCATTTCAACTTGCCCCAACACATTCTTTACACAAAAAATTCGGCAGATCCCACGTACCATGGGAGTCGATGTTATGCGAAGCATGCAGCAGGAAAGTGACTGTGGTGTATTTTTTTTTACTGAGCGAAAGGTTACAAAACGACGCTAAAGAGCTGTATATATTTTATACGCACACATATATGTTGAAGAGCCGCATATGTGTTATATAACCAGTTGTTTACAGTTGGGTAACGCTGCCAACGGCAACGTGGTTATTATACCAACACCAGAAGCGGTAAGCTGATTAATGCTTATACTTGTCTCTTACGATGGAGAACGCACGCACGTTTCACGAACCCGTGTGCATTTGTGGAAGAAGTTCTTGATAGTTCTTGAACAAGATCATCATCACCGCGATATGTGAGCATCAACAGCTGGTCATGACTTGTTATCGGATCAGGTCGTGATCGCGGTGACGAAGGGTACGTGTGTACTAAAGTATGAGGTATATTACAGCTGTTGGAAATCGTGGATGCCGTGGTCATATCGTCGACAAATTGTCTGTCGTTAGAGCAGGCGACATGTCGGAATCTGAAGTCACCCTTCGCGTTGGTGAGGTATAGCTAGGTCGTCGAGGCTGGGCCTGGATAGTGCTACGTATAGAACAACATCAGTGGATGGCGCTTGTCGTATTTGTAGACTACACGGGTGTATGTAGCCAACGTAGCCTAGTCTACAAAGCGGTTATAAATCAATCTGGCATCATCCTTGGTCAGCATAAGGCGATCGCCCACTCTCGTAAGAAATTAAGAGGTCAGTGCGTCGTTCTGGTGGACTAAGTGCTCTTTACGGTGCAATGATGTGAATATCATACGTAAATTTTGTTACTGTATTCCTCCGGGGTCGACCAATGTTTCAATATAGCTTGCTGAATCATAGGAATACATATGTAATGTTTATTAGACTGCTATAAACGCGGAGCTAGCACTGGAACCGCAGACGTTAATCAGATATGACGCCTGCGTTGTAGGGGTACCATGCAGTGTTTATTGCTTTCTTGTAAAATTAGAAGCAAGCAACACAACCACAAGTGACTGTGCACCGAGATTACACCTGCATAGGCTGTTTTTCCAAACCAGTTTATAGACCTGACGTGGCTCTATGGTAGAATACCTGATTACCACGCAGAATGCTCGGGTTCGATTCCTGCTCGGATCCTAATTTTCATTCTTCCCATTCGTCGGGTCAATGCTGCCGATGCCAGTTTTTCTTAACGCTCTCACATTTAATGTCTGTTCTCGCCGTTTCTGGGTTGATATAAACTGTCAATCACCTGTGGCGCATACCCGTGCACTGCGGCCCGTGCTAAACGGGTATGTGCCACACGTGTCTGGAGCGAAGGGTTTGACGATGTACACGACAGGATTATCACGTTATTCATGTCATGACCCGACAGTCATATTCGTCGAAACTTCTTACCCTCCCCTGCCAATTTTGGTCTACACCAAGTTAAGGAGGTGGTCATGAGAGCCCCCAGACGTAGGCGGCTAGATAGATAGATAGATAGATAGATAGATAGATAGATAGATACGTAGATAGAAACGCTCAAAGTGCCAAAGGTTCGCTAAGAAATGCTTCGCATTTAAAACAATGTATTTGACCATCAATGCATTAATTTGGAAAATAGCATGATCTTGGGTTGCATTACTGAAGTTCCAGCCTAGGTGATTTCTTGTGTAATGTGTGCATTCTTCTGAAATTTCTAAATGGGGAACGAGACGTTGCGATTAGTTTTACAATTTTATGTGTAAGTATGTAAGTGTATGAACACATCTATGTCCTGTGCCATGGATGCATGACTCATTCAATAATTATGTAAACCGAGGAACATGTTTTCTTGTACATTTTGTGTTGTTAAAAATGGTCTTACGGAATTATTATGAGGCTTCAGAACAATAGTTATTCTTCAGAGCTTCATGTGTTATTTCGGCTCGCTGGCTTACTTCAGTTTACCTGTTGTTACTTTGCATTGCCTATACTGCCACTTAATGTCTGTAAATTGCATATTAGTTTTGTGTTTGCATTAGAACACAATAACGTTTCTCTTAAAGCTTTCTTGAAATTCCTGCTTTACATATTTCAAGACAAGAATGAGTGAAGTGGTATGTGGCCTATGTCAAGGGCAGATACCTTTAAACTAGGGGTGTGCGAATATTCGAAATTTCGAATATTTTTCGAATGGTGTTTGCTATTCGATTCGATTTGCACTGGAGTTTTACTATTCGAACTATTCGAACTTCCCAAAAACAAATACAGTCAACATCCGATTGAAAGTTATCCCTTCAGATTTTTAATATGCTTCACCCCATCACACCCCGGTATTGCGGCAAAGCTGCCTTTCAAGCTCCGTTACGGTCGCAAATGTATTAACTCAAGAAAACGCTGGTTCCAACATGGAGATGAAAGATGTGGTGGAGGTGGGGGCTCAATTAATGCTGTTTTGGGCCTGAAATTTGGGCAAGAAGTCCGAAAAATCGGAAGCCGAAGCTTTTTAGCATCCAAAATTTCAGATGTTCTTATATATCGACGTCTACGAGGCAGATTTGGAACTCTGGACTTGAAGGGAGCACACCCTTGTCCGCCACATCAGTTGGGCTTGCACAGAAGTTGAGAGAGGAGGGGAGGCTGAGGAAATGGCATCTTTGCCTATCACGTGTAAAGTGTTGTCGGCAACACTTTGGTTGCACCAAATCATGTACATAAATACAATTCGGCCTCTACATTGCCTCATTCTTGATAAGACAACTATGAAACACCACCCCACCAGTGCTTCATCAACCTAGCAAAAAGAAACACTTTCTTGTTGCTATCTCATAAGAATATGCTTAGGAATCCTCTCTTTTTTTTTCTGCAATTTCGCTTCGAAGTATTAAAAAAATATTCCAGAAGTATCCGAGAAATATTAGAAAAATATTCTATTCGATTCGCACTCACACTTCAATATACGAATTCGCTTCGCACCCAAAATATTGCTATTCGCACAGCTCTACTTTAAACTTAAGCTTAACTATGGCTTTTCCTGAATACTGACTTCAGTTTTATGACAACAGCACATGCTCCAAAGTGATTAATCAAGACACTAACTACTAGAATTTCATTAACAAACTATTTTGACATTGCCGTTTGTCATGCAAGCAAATTCTGTCTCTTCAATTTAGCTGAAGAGGTAGCAGTGTGCCACATGGCACTGATGGGTTTTCGAAAATCTGTTTCAGATAACAACACGATGAATGGGTGATGTGTATGTTGTCATAGCAGTCCAATTAAGTTTTAAAAATCTTTTCACCGATTGGGTACTTCAACGCATGTCACCTGCATGCCGTATTACCTAATGCCTAATCAGAATGCTCTGAATGCTCCAGTGTTATTGTTTATATTTTTACAACATACCACAGATGTTGCAAGACTCTTCTTTTTCTTCTTTCTTGCAGTATGGAAGAGTGTGAAGCATTGTGCAGTCGGCTGGCAATTATGGTGAATGGGCAGTTTCGCTGCTTGGGGAGCATTCAGCATCTCAAAAACAAGTAAGCACATTGATTGATTGATTGATTGATTGATTGATTGATTGATTGATTGATTGATTGATTGATTTGGTTGCTGCTTCAAAATGGCACTTGGCCTCTCAGAGATGACACATCAAAGTATCTAGATTAATTTCCCATGGCTGATTTGCATGCAACATATCCAGGACTGCTCCAATGCACTTTGTGAAAATGCGGCTACTGTGGCTGGAAATCAAATTTGTAACTTCATGCTCAACAGATAAACACTGTACATAGCTTGTGATTGATAGCTTATTTTATTGATACAAGATTCTTACAGAAGTTTACACAGCAAACTGTTGAGCCAGTACCCATAGTTTATGAAAGCATTCCTTTTTTTTTTTACTGTATTACTTGATGTAAAATTAATTTGATACACAGGCAATTACGCACTTCATGATAAATAATGTTGACTGTAACAAAGCTGTAATCAACGTGATGCATAGTGGCACTGCCAGAGATAGTGAACGTGCCAAGGTTTTGGCACATAAAACCCCTCAAATTATTTTTATTGACTGTGATGCCTTCCTTACGCCGTCTGTAATCAAGCTAGTCATCGGGTAGACTGTCAACAGCATAGACAAGAGAGCTTAGGCATGTCTGTTCTGAGGAAGCCCTCAAGGCGTAGGAAGGTTCGTTATAGAAAAAAATTGTTGTCCGCCCATTAATGGCATGAGTGTCTAAAAGAAATTCATATAGATTTGCCAGAAAGAAAGCATTCTAGCTGACGAAAAGTTTGTTCTGGTCTGGGGTGCAACATAGGATGTAATCCCAGGCCTGGACAAAACCTTTCGTCAACTATGAAGCTTTCTTTGGGAGAAATCTGTTTGTATTTCATTTGTAACTGTTTTCTACAAATGGGGTTGCCACGGTCGTACAGTGGTTACGATATTGGCTGCTTATCTGAAAGATGGGGTTCAATCCTGGCCATGGTGGGGGGGGGGGGGCGTTCAAACCCCCCTCCCACCGAAACACATACAAACACACGCACAAGTATATGTGGTTGAACCCCCTCTCCCTCCCCCCTTCCTGCAAAAAATTTCTGGCTATGCCCCTGCTTTGCAAGGTTGTGTTTTTATTCCGAGTGTCTCGAATCTTCCACGCAGGTATGGCTCGGGCTACACTGTGACCCTGAAAGTGGGTGGAACCTCGTCAGAGCTCTCCCACGTGGCTTCCTTGATGGAAAACTCATTCGGTGCCGCTGATGCCCAGCTCCGGGAGCAACACCTGAACCAGATGGAGTACCAGATATCACCAAGCGTGCCACTCGCGGTGCTGTTTCAACGGCTCGAAGCGGCCCGTGAGAGTTCGTCGCTTGACGATTACTCCGTCACGCAGACAACGCTTGATCAGGTGAGTACGACCTCCTACGAAGAACTAGGCAGCCGTGTGAGAGGCATTTGTATGGTTTTGTTAGAATTGTGCGTCTGTGCGATCCCTACTCGTAGCAAATTTTATAGGCAGGATTAAACTGGGCTTTATAGTGCTGTTTCCAGCCAATGAGCCAAAGCTAGCGTCTCTGTTCATCACCTGCCTCATCGATCTAGTAGTTATGGTGCTTGACTGCTGACCTGAAGGTTGTGGGATCGAGTCCCGGATGCAGTGGCCACATTTTGATGGATGGAAATACTAGAGACTCGTGTGCCTAGATTTAGGTGCACGTTAAAGAACCCCAGGTGGACAAAATTTCCAGAGCCGTCTCATAATCATAACGCGGTTTTGGGGCATAATGCCCCAACAATTATTCATTATTTGTTACAGTTCTAATTGTGACTTCTTCTTGACTGGCTCAGCTGAAGCGGGACACAGAGCAGAACCTCGCATCCTTGTGTTTCGCCTTTGACAGCAATCATAAAAAGGCATGCGAGAAGGTCTTGGGAGGTATTGCTGTGGTACTTGTAGAAAACCCACTTCCGTGTGATGTGCTGACCGCATCCGAGAGCGTAAGCAGTGTTCAACTGGAATTTTGAATGCAGCTTTGACGTTCCCACCAACTTTCCCAGTAACATACACTTCTGCAGAATTGCCTAATGAGATGCATGTAAGAGCTGATGCGAGACAGAACATGTAGAGCAGACCAAGATAGGCCCATGCACTAAAGACCGATGGCTTGTCTTGAACCATCAAGGAGAAAACATTCAAGAAGTGATCTACTGCACAGTAAACATAATTTGCTAAGACTTCTTGATGGGGGTGTTTTTTCTGAAATAATGTATGCGTACCTAACGAAAAACAGCACTTAGATTCTGTGTCCTGTCTTACGCTGGCACCAATACGCATCCATTTGGATGAGTTCTCCAGCAACAAAACCAGTCATGGGTGAATATTTGAGTGCTTCGAATATTCGAACGAATATTACAGTATTCGAATTCGCTTCGACACGGGTTTAAAGCATTTGACGTTTCGAAGTTTTCGAAATAAACAAGTAGATGTATATTTGACTGCCCATAACTATCTTTGTAAAGATGGTTTCACTACAGGATGGAGCTGCCATGCCGTGAAAGCACCTTACCAGAAATTCGCTGTCGCGAGGTCACACCTCGAGTAATTATTTTTTAACTTTAAAGGCGTGTTATATGTGCTAAGTATAGCAAATTTTAAAACGTACCATATTTTACTACTTATATAACCATACCCTACTGCTATTCAAGTCTTGCTACTTTTCAAAGTGGCTTCCACTTCGCTTCGAACAAAAAAGTGGCATTCAAACACACCTCATTCTACTTCTTGAAAATATTGTGCGAGATAGTTGGGTCATGACAAAAATGCTTATTTTTTAAATAATATGTTATATACACTATCCGAACTACTCGATTCGAAATTATTTGACCAAATCAGTATTCGCCCATCCCTAAACAAGACTCCTGTCAGACAGAAGCGAATACTTTAGTGAAGATGCCACGAGGGTGATGGCTGATGCCGACTTGACGTTACAGTGTTTTAAAATGCGTTTGGTGCTGTGCCCAACAGGTGTTCATAAACTTCGCCAAGCAGCAAGGTGATGTCAAAGGCGAGCAGGGGGACGTGGAAAGTGACCTGCCGTCTCCGTTGCCATCGTCACCAAAGGTCACTCACCCTCCCACGAGCCCCGCAGTTGACAAGCTCACACCCGTTGTCAGCATACGGCCCGCTTCTGCTGGTAAGCTTAGCAGTTTTCATTACTGCAATAGCTGTTGTATATTACTCACTAGATGGTGCCCACATGTTTTGGCTTATGCATCACTACGGGTGCCCGCAAAGGCTGCTTCTGCGGAGTTTTTGGTTGAACCTAGAGTGAAAATGGAAACATTCTGTGACTGCAGTGAATTTTCAGGAATTTCCAAATGAGCGAGAAAGATTGATCCTTCTAGATGAAAGCAAAAAATTGCCAAAGCTAAATTTTTTGTTATGGCTTTAAATGATTAGAGGAAGAATAACTTATAAGAGGGTTACTCTAATCTTGGATCTCATGGATGCCGTTAACGGAGGCAAGAACACTTGATGCTTTTGCATTAACCGTTTGATTAAGTTGACAAAGAGCCCTTTTAAGGTGTGATAAGCGGTGGTGTGTAACGTGAGCAAGCAAAGTTGTTTGTTTCTCTTTTTAGTGTTACTTTTTCAGGGCTGTCATTGCTGTGCTTCCAGTTCTGTGAGTCAGTGTGCTGTTATGTCGCATATGTAGTAGCCACTTCCAGAAGGACAGGGCTATTTATATGCGTGTCTCAGTAATATAAAAACACATTTTTGTTTCAAGCAGAAAAAAAGCTTGAAATTATTCTCATACCACCCACCCCTTTCTACTCACCCCCCAAAAGAAAAGAGAAGAGAAAGCTTTAAAAGTGCTTCTGTGCACATTTACTTCCTTTGATCCAAGTAATATATTTCTGCCACTGATGCCATCAGTGCTACCCGCCACGGTGGTCTAGTGGTTGTGGTGCTCGAATGCTGACCTGCAGGTTGCGGGATCGAATCCCTACTGTGGCGGCCGCATTTTCGATGGAGGCAAAAATGCTTGAGGCCCATGTACTTTAATGCGCCCGTGTATTTAGGGGTGCATTAAAGAACCCCAGATGGTCGAAATTTCCAGAGCCCTCCACTACAGTGTCCCTCATAATCATATCGTGGTTTTGGGATGTAAAACCCCAACAATTATATTGATGCCACCAGTAAGCATCAAATATGCACCTAGAACAGCAGCTTTGCTCAGCCTGACTTGGTTTGTCATGCACTGGAGGCTATAGTTATGGCTTTTTGCATCTGAGCGTTGTTGACATCTATAATTTTGTTGTTGCATGGTCCTCATTGCAGATTGCAGTTTTATTGCACCAATTTTTGTGTCCGTTTTGTTGCTGAATATAGGATTTAATGAGTGAAACTTAGCCCTGAATGTGACATCGTTACTTCAAGGTTCGACTGTGTCGCAACGACGCATTAATCGGTTTTGCCCGTCTCTGCACGCAGGTCCACTGTCACGAGGCCAAGAACTCATCGAGCTTCCAGAATGGATCCGGGAGACCGACATCGTGTGAAGCCACGGTGCAGCACCGAAAGGTGTTTTCCAGCTGTGATATCCTCCCATCATCGAGTGCACGTGACAAGTGGTGCTTTCCCAATCCCCCCATTTTCGAGAACCGAGAGAAAACCGAGTGTACGTCAGTGCAAGTGTGAAAGCACAGGTGTCGTTCCATCCAACCTCGCACAGCCCAGCAGGTGATGCGTTTCTCTTAGTTTTGTTCTCCTCGGTTATCCCGTCGTCGGAGCGACTTCTCCGCGTGAAGTTCTACGTCCTCCTGATTGTGCCGGTTACCAATGGGCCCTCGTGACTGGTGAAACTCTTAGTGGCACCAACTTTGTGACCAGTGAAACTGATTGGTGGCGAAAACGTTGTGTGCTACCAGCCTTCGATGTGTTACAGGAAGCGTTCCATCATTTTTGTTGCTAGCACTTGCAGTTGTTGTGGGTGCACAGGGCAAACACAAATGACCTCCCCGATCTCCTTGCTGCCTCGTAGCCGTGGAGTGAAAATGCGGCGGCGCAGTGGGTGAAATGAGTGTGTCGAAGACATGCAGCGATTGTTCAATTCATGGAACGATACGAAACGAATGAACAAAAAGGGAATTTTTTTTCGAGGGGCTCGTTTCTTTGTTAGACACAACCAAATGAATCCAACAGACAATTGGCCGAAGGAAAGCATAGGGGATGTTAGTTGTCTTTAACTGTGGTGCAGAAATTAAGACGTAAACTGAAATTAATTAAAGTGGACAAGAAAATGCCATTTGCGTTGGTGGGATTCGAACCCACAACCTTCTAAATACATGTCCGATGCTCTACTGGTTAAGCTACGACAGAACGTGCTTCCCCGTCCACTCTGTTGGGTATTTCTGTTCCTGTAATCCCTGGGAGTGTTAGCCAGCGCCACTCGTAGCCGAGGCGGCAAGTGTGGAACTAAGTGGCACGCGTATGGCTGCACACGATTGTTTGCAAAATAACAACAAAAGTGCTCAGCATTTTTAAAATATTTTCTTGCAAATAGCAGATTGGGGAGATCATTTCTGCTAGCCCTGTCCCCTGTCCCGGTTGTCATAGCCTGTCACAAGTTATGTCTGACGAGCACACAAGGGGCCGTATTCTGAGATCATCACTTTTTAGCAACAATGTAGCTTTGCATGACATAGGGTCTCGCCTGTTCAATGGCTGAGGTGACTACATGCGTGCCTTTCCTCAACCAGTCAATCGGCGCGCACTGAAAGCGACATTTTGACGGCATCTCCAAAAGTGATTGCTTCAGAATATGGCCCCCGATTCTACGGTATGATGCCTTAGAATGAATCATCGTGTGTGCAATCTTCAATTCATAAGTTGCGGTCACGACTTAACTTCGGATGCCGGCTGGATTTTCGTCGATTTTATAGTTTGCTGGTGGGTTTTAAAAAATTTGCTAGCTCAGATGCAGACTCGGATACTGCACTGAGCACTCAATACACCCATGAGTGTAGTGACCATTCTTACTAAACCAAATGCCACCCGTTATAGCAGGTTGGCAAGTCTGCATGAAGCACTCTGGTTCTGCAAAGGTTGCAAGTACGAATGTGTGTCTGTCGACAACGCAAGTTTTAGACCTGTGCGTGGTGATATGGGCTGTGATCATAAGGGCATGACTCAGACTGAGTTTGACATTGAGTGAAGGCTTTCCGGTGTTGTACAGGACGCTTAGACTACCGAAAGAGGTTTTTTTGATTGTTGGTTTGTCGCACTGATGGTTGTGTTGCGATCTGCTGTTTGAGCAAGAACCTGTCTTGCTTGCATTTTTCTTGCTTGTTTTGACATTGCAGTGAGCTTAGTATTACAACTGCGAATGCAGCGTGATGTCTTGATTTTATCTGTAGGGTCGAACATGAGTGCAGGAAACCTTTGAATTTTGTGCAATAATCGACTCTGCTTAAAGTGTTCCCATAACCAGCATTACTGGCATTGAAAGAACATTAGTTTTATTTGTCTTTGAGTACGTTATGTCATACTACTTTCGTTATTAACTGGTTGTCGCGAGTGGTTTTCCTAGCATACTTTTGTAACACAGAACGGATGGACCGTCAGGGCTGTTAATAATGAAGTGTGAGACCACTTTGACTACAGCAACCCAGTGCATATTTATTTTGTTTCAAAAGCACCTCTTATTGGCCGAGTCGGAATTGTGTACTGGTAGAGCCACGCTTTGAGTATACCGACAACGCAAGACATGTAAACAAGAAATGGGAGATGTGTACCGTTTGTCAGTTTGAGGTTCTGACTTTGTCTGCATCTCCAAAATGCAACTTTATGGGTAAACCTCATTTTAAAGTGTAAACATGTTGCCGGTCAATTTTCCTGCAAATGACAGGCTTGCAAATGTTTTTTTTTTTAATTCATAACGCTCTTTTGATGAGAGCTCTCCTCTGCAGGATGGTGGTGAATTATGCCTACTGTTCCTGATTTGGATAAAATGTACATGACAAATGCCACTTTATATTGTAACATACTGTAACGCTCATTTTAGTGCTAAAAAGCACAAGTGCTTTGCCATGCATTAGTGCATTGTAGCTCACACACACGATAGTATACAGCTTCGCATACTGCACTAAATTTATTTACCACCACAGCCATTTCGAGTTGTAGGATGTTACTTTCGAATAATGTTAAATTTCTCTCCGATGTGTCATCTATTTCGGCTTGAAGATCTGAAAATGTTGCTCTTGTCATTGACTTCGATGACATGTGCATTCTTAAAACATGTAATGTGCTTTTCAGTAAACTGACATGAGGATCAGTAACCAAAGTGGGTATTTGAGGATCTGCATCGAAAAGTGATGCAGGGGTAACTACAACATGACATGTAGATATGGCGTAGGTGTACGACCGTCTACATGCTCCTTTATTGTTATAGTGACTTCACAATTTATTGCGTCTTGTAATCTTTTCTTTTGTTGTTGTTGATTTGTTACGACTTTTGATTCCATTATGCAAGGTTCCTGAACAGTCGTTCTGTAGAACGCTGATCTTACATTAGTAGCTAGCATTCCTTTTGTTTGTGACGTGGTTGTGAAACCTAGTGTTTCTGTAATGCGTGTATTTTTATTTTTTAGCGTTGTTCTGTAGTGGGGATGATATTCTGGGCACCACCAAAAAACATTGGATTTAGTTACCAAAGACATTTTTTTGGCACTTTGTGTGGCCACAATTATGCTCACATAAACTTCGGTCGTGCAAGTATACTGTTGCGCCAGGCGTCGTACCAACTTTCCTGGTATGTCATAGGCATGTGCAAGTTAGAAGTTGCACTATGGACTCCGCCCACATTAACACTACTGCCAGCTTTGTTGTGCAAAGAATTCATGTATCACAATCTTTTTGTTTTAACCTTGCGATTAATGTACTATAAATGTGATTTCTTTTTTTCTCTTACAAATCTTATCTCTTAACGCAAGATCATGGTTCTACGAGGATTTGATAAAACATAACACTAAGTGCAAAAAAAAAAACTCAGGTTAAGAGCAGTAGCTACATCAGATGGCAAAAACAACGTCATACTCTAAAGGCATAGGGAAGCTCCCTGCAATCATAAGTGGAATCATATTTGAAACACCTGGTGAATATTCAGTTGCTTCTAACCCAATTCCATCTATTTCACTTTCCATATTTGGTTGGCAGAACAGCTGAATATCACATGCTGCTAAGGTCACTGGAGATTTATGACGTTTGCGAGATATGCGCAACTACTATTTTGGTATGTGTACGTAATACGTAATGTTAGGGACGCATTACTCCATATACCATATGACCAGAAGCAATTTTTTCTTCTAATAGGATGGCATGTGGAGCAAGTTTATGCATGCACATAGAACCTTTAACTACATTCATCTTTTCCATTGTCTTACATAATTTACTGTTTAGTGTAGGCTGAGCTCAGTCCAACTGAACATGTTGTTTTGATCTGCATTGTAAAAGGAAATGGTGCTACCCTACATAGGTACTAGTTGGTACTATTACTACCTATTAGGTGTCAGGACTACCTAATAGTATGTACTAGTGCTAACTACTAGCAAACACCAGTAGGTACTAGTAGCAACATAGCTACTAGCACTCATGTACCAGTGCATTTTCTGCAGGAGCCAGGTTTTTTTCTCCAATAGTGTAGACATTGCGTCGTCGTCACTTGGTGACCACTATGCAGTGTTTTGGTGGCATAGGGGCCTGTGCTGGTTGGAACTTTCCAAACCTTTTATATGCGCATTATCAGTGCCAGCCGTGCTCGTGAATTTCGTTTTACGACGCAGCCATACACTTTATTACTGCCGTAGCACAGAGCCTAGTGTGTAGGTGCTGCTAGCATGTGCACCTCAGCTATTAAAAGAGCTGTTTTGTAAAGAGACTGCTTGAGAGATGTAGCTTGTTGAGGGCTACATGCTTGTTGGCCGACATGCCTGTTGTACACATGTTAACGTAGCATTTATGATAGTGTTAACCAGTACATTGGTCGGAAGGCAAGCTGACGTATACGGAACAAACTTGCAAGTGTCATCGCAGCGCTGTTCTGCAGGCCTGTGTAGCGGTCTTGTAGTTTGCACGGGGTCCGTATTGGTAGCTGTACTGTATTAAGGACTGCCTGTACAGTGAATTTGCATTGTAAAATTCTATCATTGTTACATAGCTTAGGCATCCTGACCACATGGATTCAGTACAAGACCGTGGCATTGTTGTGGTAGTCCTTCACTGTTGTGGGCCAACCAACAAAAAGGCAGCGAAACAATTTCCTGATAGTCTATTTGGCCAAAGCATTTATACGATGTCACTGTTAGAACCTCCGCTCCTACCTCCTCTCTTTTTTATTCGGCAAACAACTTCGATGAATGCGTGAAAGATGTGCGTGGCCATGTTGAACTATCAATGAAAATTTTAAGGATGAAATCGAGGTGTATGTGCGAAGTTGTGAGCAAGAGAAGATAACTGTTGGTTCATGTATCTATGCACGTTCTCATTAGGATCATCCATGAAGATAACCGTTGTCATTTTCTTTGTCAAATTGGTCGATGAGGCATTCACATGCTTTTTAACTTGACAAAATGCAAATACGATTATCTTCGCGGCACATTTGACAAGAATGTGAACAGGTATACATGTGTAAACACTCACTGTCCTTTCTTTACAACGCTTTACCAGCAGCTGTCACATTTTTGGAAGGTTACACACAGCAAGGTCTCTGAAAATCCTGAATATTTCGGTGGTCTGGGCACACAACCCCACGTGTGATCTTCGACAAGTATTAGCATGTGCAAGACAATATTATATTGCGCAGTTTAACTGACTGCCAGGAAATGTAGTCACAGGCTGCTAGGCAATTCAACATTTTCTCAGGTCCCACAATCTTTAAATGTTTGATGCTTACCTGTCTATACACTCTAAAAAAAGGGTGTATTTGGGCCGACTTTTGCCACACAACAGTAATCGTTGTCTGGCTTGCTTGCATTATTTCTGTTCTCGAAAACTCTGCGCTCACCATTTTTCTGTCGGGAGTGCTATGTAATGCAGATAGTGCTTGCACCATTCGTGACATTGAAGTACCGGGCGCTCGGTGATAATACAAGGAAAGGTGAACGAGATAGATTAAAATTATTGATATATGACAACAAGATGCCCCAAACGTGCCCTTTTTTGTAGAATGTAGTTGGCATTCCAGCTAAGTACTGTTTTTTTTTTCTTTGATTTCTGTTGGTTAGTTCATGTACATGCGAAATTTGTTTGCTGGATCTTACAAAATATTGAGTCAACCATCTTAGTTCAGAGCCATTTTGCCAGTACACTCATTCATTTCAGAATTCATTTCAAAATTAGCGGTGTCGCATATGCATAGTGGGAACAAGTTGATCATAGTAAGACACATTTGTACTGCATTTCAAAGCACAGCTCTCTTGTGTGAGCGAAAGCCGCAATGAACAAATACAACCATTTTCCTTCTTACTGCGTAAGAAATGTCTGAGAATATTATTTTTTTAGAGTGCTGATTTCAACATGCTGTACAGTTTTGCCTCCTCCTGTTGTGGGCAAGAGTTGTCGGATGATTTCGTTTTTGTTGTTGTGTTTTGCAGTGATCTCTGGACGGGGCCCAGACACGTGAGCGTAGGTTAGGTGTTAACTAAGAGACCCCAGAGCCTTAGACTTGTTGTATATATGTGCAATAGCTACTGACAAAGTACGCGTTTTCGGAAATGCGACAGTTTTTGTCTATTTCTCTTAAAATTGGCAGTTTTGCTAGGCAAGACCTGTCTGCAGCAATACAACACACACATATGCCTGGTGCTGGGGATTGTTCATATTTACTGTTATTGACAGTGAACGGTTAGTTGTAGCACATCGTTTCACAAGGTGGACACTCCGAGGCCTCATCAACAAAACAGAAAGGAAATGTACATTTTCAGAGAGGCTGAGTGTATCAACCTGTGAAAATAGTGTATTTCATTGTTGTTTTAGGTGTGGTCACTCATTCCACCTTGAAGCTTGTTGCTCTCCGATTCAGTGTTAACGTGTATAGCTTATTATTTTTTTTTGTGCTGTGATAAACACGCATTTGCTTCTGACATCCAAAGGTGCACCTTCTGTCTTTTGGCAGTCATTTCACTACGCAGAAAAGTATTGCAGCGTCACGTTGTCATAGCAGTCATCTTGTTGTAAATGCAGGTCAACAGTGATACACCCGTTTCGTTCTTGCTGTATACACAAACCGCTTGGTTCTCTCTGGTGCATTCTGTTATGAAACGTTTTACTGTGCGTGTACTCTTCATTTCAATCTCCAAGTATGAGCACGTCTCATTTATGCAGCTGTTCTGGTGTTCCTGTGATTTGTTCTGTTGCAACTTGGTGGAAGTAAAGATACTGTTTTTTTCTTCAGGAGTCACGTCTCTGTTTTCTGTGCTTAATGTTATCGATCGAGCACGTCTCGATTGATCGAATTGTGATAGTTAAAAGTGTGTAATGAACTGCATGTCGTTGCCTCTAGCACTTCTTACGGGATGCTTGTTAGGTGGTGCTGCCAGAAAATAAATTTAGTTTTCAATGCTTAGGGCAGCTGTAAGCGACTGCAGCGAGTCGCCTATCAAATGATAAGCTAATTTTGCCAAACAAAACTAGTGTCAGTCAACCTTCCACGTCTCGAATTCCTTTTAAGCAAAGACAACTAAATGAAATCTAATGAGTATGGACTTGTGTTGCATCTGAAATTACTTTCACACCATCTCCAGCCTGCGACAATAATTTAGACAGACACGGCACTCGTCGCATTGTCTTAAGCTTTTTCACTAGTCCAGCAGTTCAAGTCTGTTCGCACCATTACGTAAAACAGCGAGCACATATTCTATCTCACAGCCTTAGCAACCTGCCATCATGGTCATAGTACAAGCTGCTAACATGCAGCAAGGCCCTTGGTCACATGCAGATGACTCGACAGCTGGCAACTTCAAGAGAAGACGTTAAAGTAGGCTTTCGTTGATCCTAATGTCACTGGTCAAGTGATTTCTACAACTATAACCTTCCCTCTTGTTATTCCCACCTCTGACATACCACTGCTTTGTTCCCTTTGTGACTCCATTCACCATGCACCGAGCTGCAGGTCATGTATGATGAATTGACCATCTTGCAGTCCACACTACCACAAGGAACATCAAAAGCTGGTTCTTGTTACACACACACATTCAAGCAGAAAACACCTCTGCGAGGTTGAATGAGTCAACTTTGGCAGACAAAATGCAAAGATTGGCCAAATTCTTCTGTTACCCATCTCTCTTCACCAGGACACACTCGGGCAGATGCAGCCAGTCATGAACCGCTAGCTATATGTACACTACCACTATTCCCAAAGGACCCAGTGCTTGCACAGCCATCAAAGAGTGAAATCGTTTGCGATTCCTCAAGCTGCGCATTATCAAGTTTGTGTAGATTAGACTACTTGCCCAATCTTACCAGCCATAAAGAGGGTGCATTATGAAGGATACGTGACAGTTTTGGATTGACTTCAGCTACAGCCCTGTCTATGGGCTCCAGAGCATCAGACAGGCCTTCAGTGCAATCCACCCCCCTTTGAACTCCCTAATCTGCGCTTGCAAATGCTCCACGCCTCTTGTGGAAACGTTCTACACTGCACCTACCAATTGAGGTACCACTACCTGTCTAAAGCGAGGCTAGACCAAACCACTGATGGGTTGACTACTTCAAAGATTGTTAGTTGCAGTAAAAAATGCAACAACAACACTCATTCTTTTTAATTAAGTCGTCAGCCTCTCTTACTATTTCCTTTCTTCAACGAGAGTCAATTTTCTCAGTGAGGTACGTATAGATCTGTGCATTATTTCTTGGCTGATTCTAAGCTTTCAGAAGAACAAAAATTGTGGTATACATGACAGGCAGTGTCGTAAAGGGCTGTGACTGTGATTTTAATGATAACATAGAGAACGTTATAATTCTAAATGTGCGACCAACGCTGTAATTTGTTGTCACTGAAATATGGCTGCAGTTGCTGTGTTGGAATGGGCCACTGCAAGGTCCAAATCATGTAGCCTGCAATGCATTTATTTCGTCACACTCAAGATCGCCCTCCTTAAAGAATTTTAAGAGGTTAGCGTCATTAGCAAAGTACTATCAAAGCGTTTGCTTCGACTTTGCCTGCACGAGACCGAGAATTAGCTAACAGCTGTTTATTTTATTTTTAAAAGCATTGTTCATTTCGCGGGCTCCACTATTTTTCAGACATGGCTTCAATACTACTGCTAATAGGTGTTCTCCTGTGCTACCATGAGCACATCAAGACGACTCACATTCCTTCCTCATTTTCACCTTCAATATTAGCTATCCTCATTGTCCTTCTATTATTGTGTCTTCGTGGAAGCTGAAAGAAGCGGCATCCCCATCGCGTCCGCCATCAAACCGGGTTCTGATGACTCCAAAATGGCGAATTGTGTAAGTGCGTCTTCGTCGTCGCGATGAGCCCCTACGCGGCGTCATCACTACGTCGGGTCAAGCTGAAAGCCGTCGTTAATCGCAATTAGAGCTCCCGGCGACGGTGGGGAGTGAAGAAAAGAAATCTACGGGAGCGCCTCGAGCACTGGACGAAGAGGAGCGCAGACTCTGCCATCCGATACCTGGTAAAGACACCTTCCATCGCTAGCTGTTTACCGTCGTCCTTGTGAGCTCTTTGAACGAAGCAGTTAGCAGCGTAGCGACGCGTCGCTTTCACTGCTCCACGGAACACGTTACGCGTTCAAGTTCGTTCCCTAACCAAAAAGGAGGCCGCAACTGAGTGCGCGCCACCCGAGTGAAAAAATGGCCACCATCTCGCAAACGAAAGTGCAGACCTCCGAAGGATCGGAGACCGAGGCCCCCAGCGGTGCCCGAGTCGTGCTCAGACTGAGGAAGCCGCCTTCCAGGAACAGGCGCCACGTCGCCTGGACCGAGGGCACCGTCGACAACGAGCACATGAACCGGCTCAAGTCCAAGTGCTGCTGCGTGTACGTCAAGCCGCACAAGTTCGGCGAGAGCTCGAGTGACAGCGAGGAAGAAGAGTGCGAGCACTGTCGGGGCCACGTCGAGCGAAGGCAGAGGAACAAACAGCCCGCTGGCAGCGCGGTTGTGTCGGAGACCTCTGAGACGTCGGCCGAAGGCGCCGTCGAAGACGCTCCGCCTGCCTCGAGGCGCCACGTCGTCTGGGCCGCCAACACTGTGGACAACGAGAACATGAACAAGCGCAAGTCCAACTGCTGCTGCATCTTCGAGAAGCGGCGCGAATTCGGCGAGAGCTCGTCGGACAGCGAGGCGGACGACTGCACCCACTGCCGCGGACACAAGGAGGCCAGGGCCAAGAAGAACGCCAACGAGGCCGCTGAGCCTTTGCTGCCGAGCCAGTTCATGGTGCACGGAGACGCCTCTTAAGAAGTTCTCGTCGTGTTTGTAAACGAAACACGATAGCGGAGCCCGTTTCTGCTAAGTTCCTTTCAATAGTCGAAAGAGAATCGAGACGTGGACATTCATCCCAAAGACAAACCCGCGTGACCCGATGCATCCCCTCCATGCATCCCCTCCGGTGCCCGGCGTTAAGAAAAATAAATTGTGACCGCTTGTATTTGCCAGAATTGCGTGATATGGGCAGTCGGAGGCACCCGTAACTGATACCTGAGCTGTGGAGTGACGGGCCTTACGAGTTTATACTTAGCATTGTGCCCCGTTAACCCCCGAAAACTTTTGGCAGATTGTTGTCGAGTCACTTTCCTAACAGCCTGCTGGTGCCAAGCATAGAAAAGTTCACTAAGGCGACCATGCACAAAAGCCTGCTTCATGTTTATGGATGCATCTCAAGCTTAACCACTTCGTTAAGCAATTTACCATTTCTTAGCCAAGTGCTGGGCGCTATGCATTTTTCATTTCTTTTAACATTTCGCTGTTTTGGATTGTCCTTGGGCTTTTGATGATGTTGCAGTCCATATTGTTTGCCCTGTGTCTGTGATAATTGTGTTACACAGTCTGTGAGCAGTACCTTGTTGAGCTGCGGTGCTTAGTGGCAGACTTAATTTCACTTTAAGTGGGAGGGAGGAATAACACTGGAGTCTGCCGCCCACAAACAAGACGATAGCTGTTGTGTTGAAAGACGTTTCCACGAAAAGAAAAGAAAAAGCTTGTTTTTCTGCAAACTGTCTGTACAAATGTTGCCAATAAAGGAAAGACTGAAATACCGTGTCCTCGGAATTCTAATTTCAAATTTGTGGACAGTATGAGGCAAGTTTCTTTGCACCGTTCTTGATTGGGCAGTGTATTGAACACAGTCACGTCAAGGTTATTCCATCTCGATAGATCAGCATTACTTGTGCCTGCAGATCATATTGGACGCAGTACTTGTGAGGCAGTTGAATTACTGCATTAAGGGCTCCCGTTTACGTTAACTACAACGTAGCAGTAAATATATACAGTGGACATTGTGCGCACAATTTGCGTAATGAACTGTTCATTCCCAGAATAATTATATCAAATTCATTGCGTATACAAGAATGTATCAGAGCTCCAAGTGGTAAAGAGCGAGTTGAAGAAAAACTACATTGGCTGATAGCCGTCCCTGTTTCTGTCGATTTTCAGAACAATGGAGGAAGAACGGCTCGAAACGGAAAACCGGCGCTTGGCTGACCAACTGTCCAATCAGGTGTCTCATCTCAAGAGCGTAAGATTAGTCAGACTGTCTGACCTTGCATTTTTTAACGCGATAGCGTTAAAGAGCTCGTATCGCAGAAATTCCGCCGTCGGCGTCGGCACCGTTGGTTGTGAGCGAAAAATCATCATCTTGTCCGTGACCGAAAAATCGAAAAAGCTGCAAATAAAATAAATAATAAAAATACGGGGTCCGAGTGAGAATCGAACCCAGGCCGTCTGCGTGGCAAGCAGGTGTTCTACCACACAGCCACGCCTCTGCTTCGAGCTGCACTGAAAGTAACTTTCATGCTTCCCAAAAATACGCGTCCTGTATACAGGTGTCACAATACGAGGTGCAATATCGCAGTAATATTGCGTGGTACAAGCGTACATTGCCATCGGGCGTCACGCCATGTCATTATCATAACGACTTTGTGGTTTAAAGACAGCCACCCCTTACAGAAGGCACATTACTGCGCGTATTCCTTTAAGACCACGTAGTGGGTGCATCGCAACTTCGAAAAAGTTTCTCGCGCATAATTGCCCCTGGTTTAAAGCATGCTACACATTACGTAAGGCACACACCTTAGTGCGCGCATTCTGTTAAACACTCGTAGTGTTCGAAGTGCGCACTAGGGGCAGGATATCCCTATCGCGTTCAACTCTTAAAGGCGAAGCTTAAGCGTCCCCCCAATTTTTGTTCCCCCTATATGCCGTCTTCTTTACAACCTTCAAAGCGTAACGGCAAAATGAGTGAAAATTCTTGCCTGAATTGCTGATCGATCGATAGATTACACATGTTTTCATGTACCCAAGGGGAAAAGGTCAAAGCCAGTTATTTGTTGCAGTACATACAGTTCAAAATAAGAAAAAAAAAAAAACGTGCTCTTTCAACTGACAGTTGCCTCTGTTTTTACCTGAACGACGCTCTGTGCAAAGGGACTTCCAACATATCAGACTTGGTGAAACGCAATCGCAAATCAAGCTGCTGAAGCAAAGAAGCTTGTTAGTCTTATTTTAGAGTAGAGAGTTTCTTTAATGTACCAAAGGAAAGGGGGATGCCTCCAGTTATATCCCTTTTGCCTTGTGAAGAGGAAAATGCTGCATGCTTGGGTGCTATAGCACTATGAAGAGGAGTATGAAAACTAAACATATTGGCAAATTACGCCATAAGTATAGCATGCATTTGTAAGCATAGTTCGAAGTTGTTTCCTCCTTGGTCGTTGAGCAAGAGAAGCGGGTTTGTCAGTGCTGGTGCTTGCCTGATTCTTGTTACATGGGCTTAACTGATTAATGATTAGAAAAGGTAATTGCAGTAGAAACTATCTATCGATGCTTGTCACAGTGGATGCATGTAGCATTCCTGTACGTAAGAGATACATGTGTTTAAAACAAATGAGGGTCGACTCTCACGCCACTACAAGCTCATTGTTGATGGAGTGTTTCTTAAAGTACTTAAAGTAGAAAATACAGTCACCAGGGCTATGATTCGAAACTGCGTCCCTGAGCTTGGCAGCGTAACATGCTGCTTGGTAAGCTGCCACTGGGGGGGGGGGTTTACACAGAACATAGGGTTAACATACACATAGGAGAATGAAGTGCCCCCTTCCAACCCCACCATCTGAAATATAATCCTTGCTATGCCTCCGGAATACAGGGTAACTTGCATAATTGTAAAAATAAATTTGCAGATACAATAAGTTTGAAACTTCTTCAAACCAACGTTTCACTATTGCCTAGATCAGCGTTTCTCAGCCCCGAATTTTCGGGTACCCTTGTGGATCGGCAGAATAGATGAGGGACCCCTTGCAGTGAGAGAAAGAAGGTTTGGGGGGGTCACAACACAACATGCAGCGTGAAGTACGTGGCTTTTATTTAAATGGGTCACCGTGGACCCCCTTGGGTTCTGCAGAACCCCGTTTGAGGAACCACTGGCCTAGATGTTCTGATTGTTTTGTAAATCTGTTGTCCGTACACAATGCATTTTTATGCACGTGCGAGGGAAGGAGGAGAATAAGAAAGTTTCATCCAAGAAATTAGGCTCCAGTGGGAGCTTTGTGATGCTGCACGAAGATAGTGGTTCGAAAGACGTTAATTTACGCAGCTCATCCAAGGGAGCACGGTACAGCATTATGGGAGGGGCGGGGAGTGAAAGACAGAAGATAGCAGAAAGGGAAGGCTACCTTCTTCGAGATGAGTATGCATACTCTCCTGAGCACCAAGTTGCAGTACCTCACTCTCCGTTACAAAAACTGGTGGGTGCCCAGTGTCAATGGGAATCAAACTCAGTACCTCCTGCATAGGAGGCAGACACTGTATCACGTAACGACCACGGTGGTAAGCTGCGCGGGAAGACAAAAGAGAATGAACAGATGGAGAGAGAGAGACAAGAAAAAATTAAGAGCCGTTCCCCTGTCGGGAAGTTGGAGGCAAGCGAAGCTTGGTATGTACGTGCTGGACCTACTGTTTTTCTTTCTTTCTTTCTATCGCATTGTGCAATGCTCCCTCGTAACTTTTTCATTCCTCCATGCCGAGAATTGGCCCTTCACCCACGCGCTTAGCAACACTTAGTAACACTTGTGTTGCTGAAGGCAACAATGACAGTCATGCGTGAAGCAGTGAAATGTGGCAATGTGAAATGACAAGTGGCCTCGATAAAAGATAGATTTCCATATCAGAAACAGCTGATGGCTGATGAGCTCTTGATCGAGTGAGCATCAGCTATTGAAAAATAGCGCATACAAATACACATGTGAGCGGCACACCTTTGAGGGCCTATTTGTGCTCACCTGCACTCGCCGGCGTCGGGTTTTTCGCGAGTTATGCTACCACCACCAAAATAAGCAACTTATAGAAGCTTCACTTAAAAAGGAAAGACTGTGGAGGTCAACCAGACGTGCACCCGGTTTGCTTCAAGGGTGAGGAGGTTGAGAAATGTAAATCAAAAAGTGAATGTAGACGTGTGACTGAGGGGAATAGTAGAGCAGCTGATGGGGACATGAAGGTGTTACATCACGTGAACAACAGTACAGTGAAACCTGCTAGCATCAGAAACATGAATTGTACTACCTGTGCTGCACAGTGCCCGTCTCCTTAACAAGCAGATGTACGTTTCACTTTGAAGCTGCTGTTGTCATAGTGACGGTGGCATACTGCGAAGGAGAGAGACCCCAAGACATAGTAAACTAATCGATTAATTTATAATGTTACTGGCAATTGCGAAAAATTGTGGTGTGCAGGAACAATAAGAATATTGGCCAGCAAAATTAGCTTCCCTTGAATCTTATACTTATTTATTTTTGACAGTGAAAGACAGTTATTGCTGAAATGTTTCATAATAGTAATGTGATAGTGTTAAAGAGCTCGTTGTGTAGAAATTCCAGCATCGGCATTGTTGGTTGTGAGCGAAAAATCAGCTTTGTCCATGAGCGAAAAATCAAAAAGATGCAGGTACTAAATAAATAATAAAAATGATTGATTCGAGTGAGCATCAGGCCCAGGCTTTCTGCTTGGCAAGCGGGTGTTCTACCACAGAGCCATGCCATTGCTTGAAACTGCTTCGGAAAAAGCACTATATGGATGTCATGTCGTGGGAGTAGTCTCCTTAACTCATGTAATATCGCATGGCAGAAGCGTAGATTCGCACCGAAGTCAAAACATGCGAATTGTGCAATAAGTTGGTGTTTTAAAGGCACACCCATTACAAAGTGCTCAGGCATAATTAATCATCAGCCACAGCATCAGCAAAGTGTGCAGCTGCGTGTGGCACCTTACGGGCGCATAGTGGGTACTTCGCGATTTGATTCACAAAAGAAAGAATTATGGCGTAGTAAGCACTTCGCAATGTTACTTGCAGTAGGCATTTTAGGATAGTCTTAAACAGCCAATGTTACGTGCAGAGATTCGTTTCCCTACGGCACAGTTGAGGTGTCCACTGAGAAATGAAGCCAGGCTAGCGATTGAGAAGGTGTTGTGCACAGGGCTTGATTATGCTGTCGCATTTTACTCTTGAAGGCAAAGCTCAAGCGTTCTGTAAGTTTTTTGTTTTCATGCTGAACGGATTAAAAGCAGAGCCGTTATCTTTGCTATAAACTCATTAGAGATGGGCCCTATAGTACTGTGTTTATTCTCTTGATTTAACCTTCCCTACACTGTTCCTTCTTAGCTGGCCTATGACATTGAACTGGAGACTAAAGAACACAACCGCCTACTTGGAGGACTGGTGAGTCACATATCATGGTTCTGCGCATTCTACAACTCATTTAATTCTAATATATGCTATTCCTGTGGCTGAAATGCAATATCAATCTTTCATATTTTGACCATGAAGTCTTTTTATCTCCCAGTTAAGTGCTATATATTATCTGCCATACCTGAAAAAAAGCTGTGCTATATGTACCTGGACTATATAAATCCTTTAGGCACAAGACTACAGAAACACTCCGTGTAGACACCCGTGGTACTACAAAACACACTGTGTAAACACTCAGAATAATTCATAAAAATAGTGGTGTTTTCATATATGTAAGATACATCCCAAGATACTTCAGAACATACCCAACTGTAAAGTTACCCTGTGCCAAATGTGTTATTGATAGGGTTGCCACCTGTCCAGCTTTAGACCGGCCTGCCGGTTTCTTAGATAGTGAGCCGGTTGCCCGTCTGCACCTAAGACCGGCTGCCATTGGGCAAGACTGCGACATGCGGCGCTATTTTTCCCGAGCACTGCCGATATCGAGAGTGCCAAGCACATTCCATTTTCCAAAGCCAGAGTGGCCGGTGGGAAGCACTCCAACAAACAGCCTTTTCGGGGCAACTTCGATAAAGATATGGTTGCTCGCAAATCCAGCGAAACGAAACAAAAAATAAAACAAGAAATCATATGGGTAGCCACATCTGCCGATAATCAATGAACAAGCGTTTTAAGATATGGGCTTTCGGATAGGTCAGCAGCAAGATGGGCTGCTTTCCTCCAGTCCGCCAGCCACCCCTGCTTTGGAAAGTGGAATGTGCCTGGCAATCTCGCTATCGGCGTGCTCGTGAGCAACAGCGCTGCGTGTCGCGATTTTGCGGCTCCGGCCACCAGTCACTTAATTGGGCTGATCTTTTTCCATTGTGACTATACACTCAGTTTATTTCGCTCAAAGAAAGCAATATTACATTAAATAGCTCCTGTAGCCCCCTCTCCCTCCAGGACCGGGTTTTTGTTCGGGGAAAGGGGGCACAAGACTAGTTATTGAACACACAAGATAACTATTGTGTCTGTATGTTTGCTGCCCATCTAGGAAGGTTTTCTTCTTTCATGGTTTTTGGTAGCAGTGGGTCAGTTGCTGAAGAATAGTGCGGTAGTATTTCAAAGACATTTCACATGAAACTGTGAACGCGATTACTGGATTACTGCACCTGAAGTATTTTTGAAAGTTCGCGTGTGGTTTTCATATTTGTGGAGACGGGAGGACTCACTGGAAAATTCAGGATTGCAAGCCATTTTTACGGCTGTTTGTCATTAATGATACTGGTAAAAAAGATGTGCTTAAGCTAAACGTTCAGCTCAGCAAGTTAATTTGCACAGGAGGAGAGCATCACTTGAAAGGGACCCTATAGGAATGCATGATAATTTCATTTGTAATAGTAAATTGTACCTCTGCAGTAGAAAAATGGGTGCTCATGCTCTGAGAGGTTTGAAACAACTGTAAAGATGAAAAACAGGTGGCAGCATCCCCTTCATGTTTTTGCTACAGCTTACCTGTGATGTGGTAAATTTGAGGTGTCTGTTCTCACCTACGGAACTCTTTTTTTTTTTTTTTTGCTGCAATCAAGGCTCATGTTACATTATTCAAAAATTTTAAATTTCACATAAAAAGTATTAAAAATGTTTGTTGCACCTTAAACAGCTCAGATGTGAGGAGGTACTTTGAAACTCGTGACGTCACTTTGATTTAACAGCACTGAATGTGGAATAAAAATTCTTTTTGAAGTATGGCCCTCATTTCCTCCAGTAATGATCAACATCCTTTCACTGAAGCAAGTGAAAAAAATTACTCTGAAGCCTTTTTGAATGGGAACCGTCCAAGGAGATAGGTAGCGTTAGGTGATGATTGGTGCTTGCAGTGTCATTTAAGACGATATACGCGTACATAAATTTACATGTATTGTCTTAGTAGCATTCCATACAGGAACGTTCTTTGTCTTCTCCATCTTACATGTCCCTTGTGTTGAATCTTGGCTGTCTTTCCTTTTGTGGGTGTTGAGTCCATGTTGGGGTCCAAAGGGATTTTCTAGATTCACGTGGAATTATTCAACCATCTCACCTAATGATGCTAGGCCGTTAATAAGGATTGGAAGTGACACCTTAGCGATCTAAAGCTAATTTAACATTGCTTGTGATTTAATTTATTGATATCCTCAAGGCAGGTGGCATTATAGAGGGAATGAAGGAAGGAAATTTTGAGGGCTCGTTTCTTTTGTTTGACACAACTTTAATGAAAACCAGCAGATAGTAAAGCCAACGAAGGTATAGGGGACGTTAATTGTACTGTTTGATGTGTACTGTAGTAATTGTGATATCTGTGTGAAGGAAGTGAAGTGGACGAAAAGACAACTTGCTGTCGGCAGGGACCGGAACCTGCAACCTTCAGAGAGGGGAGTGAGTAAAAGAAAAATATAAGTAAAAGCAAGCAAGAAATGCAGCAAACAATAAATAAAGGTACAAGTGTTCGGCTCCTAATTAATATGCAGTATTAGCTAGCATTGTTTTAAAAAGTTGATGGTTTTGGCGAATCATTAGGCATGGTATGTCAGTGATGTCGCCCGATGATCAGTAGTGCATTTATTGATGTGGTTGCTCCCCAGGGCTGGGACTTTGACGGATCTCGAGGCATACTCTCCGGCAGCATGGGCCGCGTCAACAAGATGCTCAAGTCCAACAAGTCCAACCGCCGGCTCATGTGCTATGTGATTCTGGGAGTGGTGGTGCTGGTTCTGCTTGGCTACACACTGGCCAGCAGGGCTACACGTCAGTGATGTCGCCCGACCAATGTAAAAAAAAAAAGGCGCGCATGCATAAATTTCGTGTCAGGGAACTCCTCTCTGTCCTGCCTGGTCTGTCCTGGTTTACTGACAACAGAATGCCTATTTTTCGGGTCAGTTAGCCGCAACGTTACAGCTGTTGTGTTAGCTTTGCAAGTGTGATGCCAGTGTCATATGGTGCATAGCTGATTGTGATAGAGTCAAATCAGGATGAAATTTCTCAGCAGTGTCTTTAGAAGCGACACGGTGCGAGCTAGTTGGTATACGTTCATTTTTACAACGCAAAACAGGACAAGGACGAAAGGAGAGAAACTACAAGACAAGTCTAGTAGCTACTCTCCTTTTGTCCCATTCTCAAGAGTGATTGGCTCCCTTCCGCAACTCGCTTAAAGGGGCCAATCACAATCGTGAAACTATATCTGGATCAGGCCATTCGTGTTCAGAAGTGACCGCATGTCACCCTTGCAATTGTACTGCTTTACTAGTACTTTTGAGGTAGGAAGAAATTGCATCCAACATAAATATACCTTCAATATGCCCAAGATTTCCTTATACATATATATATATATATATATATATTCCTTATAAACATATACGTTGTATGCTAAACTTTGGTATACCGAAAGTAAAAAAAAAAAACCCATAATTTTTAGGCCTGGCCGTACTTTCTACTGCATTTAAGGGTCGGTCAGTACCTCATTGCCACGCATGCTTACAAATCCAATGGTGGGCGTGGCGATGCGAGCTCCTATACACCCATGATGGCATCGTTCTATGCTCATTATTACCGGCAGTGCAATGCGAAAACACTAGGCTTTGATGTACGATGTGGGTTTTAATTAGCCACGGTAACCGCATCACTGCAGCATGCCTTTCCATTTTCCTCGGTGAGGCCACCAGCGGGATTCGAACCAGCGCCCCTTCGCTTGTGAGCCGAACACTTTACCATCTCGGCCACAACGGCAGCGCAGGAAACAGTGTTTAGTTGTTGCACTGCGGTCTGCACATTGTCGCATACACACAGATGCATGTCGCTGCACATGTAGCGCATACGCAAAAATCAAATGCGTTATTTGCGTGTCCATCACTGTTCAAATGCACAGCTTCACATGCAAGTTCGGGTGTCATTTCTGAACGCAAAGGTAAGACTATAGCCTCCAGAAATTTTCATTTTCAGATCTTTAAAGGTTTCGTCGCATTCTGATCGAACAGACCTTGGAGTTCTTGACCGAAGGGGTGAGACCATAAAGCGTTGGGAATCTCGAATTTCTGGATTTTTTTTTTTATTAAACGAAACAAGGGGAAGTTTTAAGGACTCGTTTTTCTTTACTAGACACAGCAATAATTGGAACTAACAGACAAGAAATCCAAGGAAAGTATAGGGGATGCTTTTTGTTAAACAGGAGATGCTAAACAAGTAATTGGCTTATTTCTTGTCTGTTAGTTCCAATTAATGGATTTTTTAATGTTTCATCGTATTTTGAAGAAATCACTTTTAGAGTAGAATTATACTCTAAAGTCATATAAGATAGTTATATAAGAGGGGGGGGGGGCGCAAAATCTGCCTCGTGCATTGACTTAGAAGGGGGGGGGGGGGCGCAGCGATGAACCATCGCCCCACCTGATGGGCAACCTGCGCACGCCTATGCTTACGTTATTAGCCATAAAATTGTAGGAAAGGAAGCAGATGCCTGTTGCGTACGTAAGTACCTTAAGCTAATCTTCAAACCTTTTCAGATAAGTGAATTTGGGTCCAGTCGCGTTTGGAAAAAAATAGAAAAACTCAAGATATCCAAAAGCTATGGACACTGTTTCGGTAAAGAATGCTCTCAAGTAAGTATGGAGGTGTAACAGCAGAAGTGGCGAAATACTTGAGCCTGAGCTTCGAGTGGTGAAGGTACTGGGTTCGAATCCCAGCGCCCTCGAAAGTCTTGTATATCTTATTTTTTAGTTCCGTTTTTTGCTAGTTCATGAAACATATGTTGAGAATTTCTGACCAGCGTAATCACCGCAGAGGTGGCGAAAAGCATGAGCGTCTGCTTCCCATGTGGAAGGTTTCGGGTTCGATTTACGGGGCCGGCGGAAACACACCGCGTGTAGAGGAGTACCCCGACCTTGCGTGGGATAATTTTTTAGCTCATTTCTGTCACCTTCGGATGAAAAATTTAAAAAAAATCGCGTAAAGCATTTTAAATTTCCCGCCACAGCACCCACAATGCAACACACTACAAGAGATTGGCTTCCCAACAACACAGACCGTGGCAAATTTTTTTTTGCCGAAAACACCAAGAAAGGAGGCATGTAGAGGTTCGCTTTATTAAAGGAACTGTGCTCATTGTCGCATAGGTTCATTACGCCGAGGACATCGAATTATGCCGTGTCCATTTAGTGCGTAGTGGGGCTCTCTAATCGTGAGAAACCGGCACAAGTTGGAGGTCGTTTTGGCACGGGTATATATAGCCGAAAGCAAGTATACATGGGCTTTTTTCGTGCTGAACAAAAAACTGCGCAAAAACGACACGTTTTTTTGTTCACCGTAAAAAAAGCCCATATATACTTGCTTTCGGCTATATATACCCCAAACAAAACGACCTCCAAGTTGTACTGGTTTCTCAAGATTAGAAAGCCCCACTTCGCATTAAATGGACACGGTGTACATGCATGGCTTCGGCTTAATGAATCTATGCGACAATGAGCACAGTTCCTTTATTCAAACGAACCTCTACATGCCTCCTTTCTTGGTGTTTTTGGCTTAATGAGACCTACCCGGATGCACCATATCACCTCTTCCGAGCTCAGAGTTCCCCTGATGCGTTGGCTTCGCAGCAACACAGACCGTGGGAAAAATTTTTAGCCCATTTCTGACACCTTTCGGATGAGAAATAAAAGAAAGCCGCATAAAGCATTTTAAATTTCCCGCCACTGCGCCTCCAACGCAACACACCACAAGAGATTGGCTTCCCAAGAACACAGACCGGGGGAAATTTTTTTGCCAATAACACCAAGAAAGAGGCATGTAGAGGTTCGCTTGATTAAAAGAACTGTGCTCATTACTGCATATATTCATTACGCCGAGGACTTCCTTGTACGCCGTTTCCATTTAATGCGTAGTAGGGCCGTCTTAGCATGAGAAACCGGCACCACTTGGAGGTCGTTTTGGTTGGGGTATATATAGCCGATCGCAAGTATATATGGGCTTTTTTTACGCTGACCAAAAAGCAGACACGTTTTTTGGTCAGCGTAAAAAAAGCCTATATATACTTGCTTTCGGCTATATATACCCCAAACAAAACGACCTCCAAGTTGTACTGGTTTCTCAAAATTAGAAAGCCCCACTTCGCATTAAATGGACACGGTGTACATGCATGGCTTCAGCTTAATGAATCTATGCGACAATGAGCACAGTTCCTTTATTCAAACGAACCTCTACATGCCTCCTTTCATTGTGTTTTTGGCTTAATGAGACCTACCCGGATGCGCCATATCACCTCTTCCGAGCTCAGAGTTCCCCTGATGCGTTGGCTTCGCAGCAGCACAGACCGTGGGAAAATTTTTTAGCCCATTTCTGTCACCCTTCGGATGAGAAGTAAAAGAAAGCCGCATAAAGCATTTTAAATTTCCCGCCACTGTGCCTCCAACGCAACACACCACAAGAGATTGGCTTCCCAAGAACACAGACCGGGGGAAATTTTTTTGCCAAAAACACCAAGAAAGAGGCATGTAGAGGTTCGCTTGATTAAAAGAACTGTGCTCATTATTGCATATATTCATTACGCCGAGGACTTCCTTGTACGTCGTTTCCATTTAATGCGTAGTAGGGCCGTCTTAGCATGAGAAACCGGCACCACTTGGAGGTCGTTTTGGTTGGGGTATATATAGCCGATCGCAAGTATATATGGGCTTTTTTTACGCTGACCAAAAAACAGACACGTTTTTTGGTCAGCGTAAAAAAAGCCCATATATACTTGCTTTCGGCTATATATACCCCAAACAAAACGACCTCCAAGTTGTACTGGTTTCTCAAGATTAGAAAGCCCCACTTCGCATTAAATGGACACGGTGTACATGCATGGCTTCGGCTTAATGAATCTATGCGACAATGAGCACAGTTCCTTTATTCAAACGAACCTCTACATGCCTCCTTTCTTTGTGTTTTTGGCTTAATGAGACCTACCCGGATGCACCATATCACCACGAACACTGATCTTCCGAGCTCAGAGTTCCCCTGATGCGTTGGCTTCGCAGCAATAGACGTCAAAAAGCAGTCGAAAAAGTTGAGGCCCTTATCAGCCCCGATAAGGCAAAACTTTTTCTGACGTCACACCTCACAGCGACGGAGCTGTATGCGTATTTTTGGTGCCGTAAGTGTCAAAAACGGCCGAAAAAATTTTCCCACGGTCTGTGTTGTTGGAAAGCCAACCTCTCGTAGTGTGTTGCATTGTGGGTGCAGTGGCGGGAAATTTAAAATGCTTTGCGCCGTTTTATTTATTTTTCGTCCGGAGGTGCCAGAAACGACCAAAAATTTTTTCCCACGGTCTGTGTTGTTGGGAAGCCAACCTCTTGCATTGTGGGAGTGGTGGCGGGAAATTTAATATGCTTTACGCTGTTTTATTTATTTTTCGTCCGGAGGTGCCAGAAACGACCAAAAGAATTTTCCCACGGTCTGTGTGATTGGGAAGCCCTCTTGCATTGTGGGAGTGGTGTATGTATGTATGTATGGAAAAACTTTATTTAGGTCCGTCGGGGCGTGAACTAGCACGTAGCGGGCCGCTCGCGGGAAATTTAATATGCTTTACGCCGTTTTATTTATTTTTCGTCCGGAGGTGCCAGAAACGACCAAAAAAATTTTCCCACGGTCTGTGTTGTTGGGAAGCCAATCTCTTGCATTGTGGGAGCGGTGGCGGGAAATTTAATGTGATTTACGCCGTTTTATTTATTTTTCGTCCGGAGGTGCCAAACGACCAAAAAAAATTTCCCACGGTCTGTGTTGTTGGGAAGCCAACCTCTTGCATTGTGGGAGTGGTGGCGGGAAATTTAATATGCTTTACGCCGTTTTATTTATTTTTCGTCCGGAAGTGCCAGAAAAGACCAAAAAATTTTCCCGCGGTCTGTTCGTTTTTTTAAACGAAATATTCAAGTTAAAAAAAATGAAAAAACCATAATTTTTAGGCCTGGCCGTCCTTCCACTACGTCTAAGGGTAGGTCAGTACCTCATTGGCGCGCATGCTTACAAATCCAATGGTGGGCGTGGCAATGCGAGCTCCTATAACCCATATGCATCATTCCATGCTGAGCATCATCGGCAGTGCGATGCAAAAACACCAGACTTTGATGTAGAAGTGGGTTTTAATCAGTAACCGCATCACTGCAGAATGCCTTTCCATTTTCCTCGGTGAGGCCACCAGCGGGATTCGAACCAGCGCCCCTTCGCTTGTGAGCCGAACACTTTACCATCTCGGCTACAACGGCGGCGCAGGAAACAGTGTTCAGAAGTTGCACTGCTGTCTGCACATTGTCGCATACACACACATGCATGTCGCTGCACATGTAGCGCATACGCAAAAATCAAATGCGTTCCTTCGCGTGTCCATCATTGTTCAAATGCACAGCTTCACATGCAAGTTCGGGTGTCATTTCTGAACACAAAGGTAAGACTATAGCCTCCAGAAATTTTCATTTTCAGATCTTTAAAGGTTTCGTCGCATTCTGATCGAACAGACCTTGGAGTTCTTGACCGAAGGGGTAAGACCATAAAGCGTTGGGAATCTCGAATTTATGGATTTTTTTATTAAACGAAACAAGGGGAAGTTTTAAGGACTCGTTTTTCTTTACTAGACACAGCAATAATTGGAACTAACAGACAAGAAATCCAAGGAAAGTATAGGGGATGCTTTTTGTCAAAACAGGAAATGTTAAACAACAAGTAACACCCCTGTACTTTCCTTGGCTTATTTCTTGCCTGTTAGATCCAATTAATGGATTTTTTAATGTTTCATCGTATTTTGAAGAAAACAATTTTAGAGTAGAATTATCTCGGAGTCGACTACTTGGTTAGTAGCGAAGAAATTTTGCAGCCTCAACAAAAGGACCAAATCAGACACTAGAAAACAAGACGAGCGCCGACTTCCTACTGACCCATATATATATATATATATATATATATATATATATATATATATATATATATATATATATATATATATATATATATATATATATATATATATATATATACTTTAGGAGACACGCCTTACTGGCTGTATTGATATCACCACAGGATGCGCATTAGCAATGTGCGTGGACCATCCTTCTTAAAATGTAGCTGCCCACGGAGAGGATGGCCGCACAGGCAGCCTCTTTTGCTATATTTGCTATTTTGCTATATTTTTTCAAGATGAAATCGATCTGGGACCATTTCCCGCCTAAATATAGTAAGCCTATAGCCTTTGTAAATCTTGTATTTGGTGGTTTTTCAATGTTTCGTCGAAATCAGATGAAATCGATCTGCGATCATCTTCCGCTAAACAGTCAGCCGACAGCCTTTGGAAGTCTTGTGTTTTTCGATTTTTTTTTTTTAAGTTTCGTCGAAATCAGATGAAATCGATGTGCATTTTCCGCCTAAATAGCCTTTGGAAGTCCGGTGTTTTTTTTTATTTTTAAAAGTTTCGTCGAATTGGATGAAATCGATTTTGGGTCCATTTCCTACCTAAATAGTAAGCTTTCGCGAATTTTTACTTCTTGGTTTTTCAGAAGATCGTCAGATTTTGATGAAATAGGGCTTTAGTTTCTCTACTTTCCAATGTCTTGTTTAATTTTCCTAATATTGATATGAGGCCTAACGAGAGACAAGTCCAAGAGGTACGAGAGCACTGTGCACTGATGCGCCCATTAGTCGAAACGGCTGCTCCGATCGGCGAGCAAGGAGCGGGAACGTAGGTACAGGTGAGACGACACATATGGCACAAGACGTCGTTCAAGTCCTGGGACAGTTGATCGTCGTCGGGCGAAACCAGCACGGCTCTGAAAGTTTTTGCGGCATTTCGAAGAACGAATGGCAGGGCGCTGGCGAGATCGTCGTTACACGAGGCGGTTGACAGTTGACGGCGGGTGCTGTCGCGCCACTTGACGAGTCGCTCTGCGGCTTGACACTGGCATGACACTGGCATGACACTGGCATGACACTGGCTTGACACTGGCTTGACACTGGCATGACGGTCTTCCAGCCGCGTCCGGGCAACCGTGCAGGCGATCCTGCATCCAGCATTCCCTGCAGCTCCTCGTCCTTGACCTGGAATAAGGGGAAACGCTGTGAGAGGTGGAGATGTGCAAAAATAAACGACTAGTGCTGGCAACAACCTGCCTTACATTCAATCTCATGTGCAGAAGGCAACACTACAAGAGCTAGGCAGACAATGCACTTCATAAGTGATTGATTCAAACACTGCTTTCAGACAAGACATGCAGGACGGTTAAATATAGACTTTACCCAGTTTTCTACTACACACATAGGGTGAGCTTTGGGCGGCTGTGTTGCCGAGACAGTTGGCCCATAGTTACGGAGCAGACATGTCCATAACTTGGGACAGGACGATGCTGAGCCATGTGCATTTTATGCATGGCTTTATGCATTTTATGCATGGACAATGCGCATCTCATGCACGATACGGTCTGCGCAACTTCCTTATTTATATACGTGTCCTGTATGATGCAATTAAACATCAGTTTCACGCTGGCGTTTGCCTAGCGTCTTCTTCAAGGTACTGCCCTAAGTTGTGTGCTTCCCTGCTCTAAAGAAGGAGAGAACAAAGAACATCCGTCAGAAGCACCCTGCAATATGCTTTCAAGGGTTGCACACTCGTTAACAGAAAGCACACAGTACTATCTCACGAACCTGAATCTTGTATGGGGGCACATATTTCTTCGTTATATTTTGAAACGTGCTGTTCAGCAAGGGGACTGGCCCCATTCTAAGCGTAAGGAGTCAGGAAGGCGCGCTGGCACTGGTACCAGTATTCATGAAACTAGTTCTGAAGGCAGACTTGTGCCTTACCAGAATTAGACGACGGGCTGCAGGCATCGCAGCAGCCATATTAAGCCTGGGATTATCATCCTTAACGTCTCCCTCGCGTTGGCGATCCATCCTTGAGGTGCCGGTTCCGGTGCCGGCTCCGCTTCCGGTCCCTCTTCCGGTCCCGCAGGCACTTCTGCTGGAGCCCATTCTTCGGCTGGAGCAACCTCGGGTGGCGCTCCTTCGGCACGACGTCCTGCGTCTGGTGTCCCCGGCCTTGAAGAAACAAGGCCGGACAGGGAGTTTGGAGGATTTGTCCTGTTTCTTCTCGACAAGTGCGGCGTCGCAAGGTTCGATTGCTGGGGTTGTTGGAGATGGTATTGGACGTCTGACAGCAGATCGTGAAGGGTCCTCACTGCACCATTCCATGGAGGAACGACCACTGTGCCTTGCAACTCGCCTGAGGCAGGCCGTTGCCGGGACGTCGGGAGGAATGTGGTATTCATGTAGCGGGTACCATGGTGGTCTCTCACAACAACGAAGGTATCTTCCTCTGGGGGTTGCAATCGACGTACTGAAAACAAAGGAAAGCAGAGATAATTTTGATGTCAGAACTCACAGCAAACTGCTACTGAAATACTGAAAACAGCAAAGTCAAGTCCTCTGTGCCACCTGCAAGCATACTGACAGTCGCATCATCGAAGGCTGTTTTATCGCTTAGCATTATGTTGCATTTCGTGAATGTGCGTTCATGAACCTCACCAAGTTTCCTTACGAAATCTGTAACGTTCCATTGTACGAGTTGTGTGTTCATACTGAAAGTAGGTTAGTGCTGCGTCTAAAAAAAATGTGTTGCCTTAGATTAGAGCCTTTTCAAGGCCCTATTAGGCAAGATTTGTCCTTTCTGAAGCGGTCAAGACCTTGTCGCTCCTTAGGCATTTGATGTGCTGTCAGAATGGGTGTAGAGTCCATTGCCTTTTGTGAGGCCCTGGACACGCTCCCTTGCGAACGAGAAGTTTCATGTGAAAATCTCGCCACGGAGAATGAGACCAAGCTTCGCGCCAGGGCTGCGTAGAGATAATCAGAAAAGCATTCCGGAATATAGATATCGATATACATATGCTGAAGCCTAAAGTACAAATAATTAGATACATTTGTCTTCTATAAGGACTTCCGCAAAAAAAAGAGAGAAAAGTCTACTGCAGTACAGATACTGAAACACTCATGCTCTGCAAGATCATTTATTAAGTGTAGCATACTACTGTGAATAATGTTGGAGCACATTCAAACTTGCAGATGTTGCTAATTAGGCAAAAGTGAAAAATCTAGAAACTTCAGCTGTGACGAGAGTGCTTGCCAAAGAATCACAATGAAAAGTTCGCGAAATGTGGGTCTGGTTTTGTGGAAGGGGGTGGGGGGTGTTCCAGGACAGCCAGCTAAGTCGGCAATGTTCCCACTTCAAATGTAAAAAAATGCAGGATAATTTCCGGCGCAGGTGGCCGTTTCGGCCGACAGTGCATGTCAGTACGAAAAAAAACCTTGGGGGGTGGGCGCGGGAGGTGTGTGCTAAAGCAGCTCAATAAGCCCCCCTCCTCCTGGCTACGCCCATCATAACAGTTTGCCACGTCATAAATTACATATACACATACACACACATTTCTATATAGATGCACATTTATATGCACACATATAGCAGATATATTTATTGAGGTAACACATGTTGTTAGTAAGAACTGTTTCAGATGGCACTGGAAACAATGCAATGAAGAGCAGAGAATTCCAAGATGACATTGCAGAAAACGAAGCTGTCACTTTACGTAGTTAGCGGTGAATTTTCGCAGCACAATATTATTTAAAAAAAAACAGTGTGTTATTATTATTTGTGTATTATTACTGTGTATTATTACTATTGTTATTATTACATGTTTATTATTAGTACTTAGATGTGTTAATGGATGTATGTGAGTGGAAATGTCACAGGTTCTACTTCTGGATAATAAAATGTCAAGTTTGAGTTAAAATGTAATGGCAGAATTTTGAGATTGCACAAAATAAGTGCTGCTCATGCTGTGTACAAAATGTACAAAATATGTGCAATTATATCGCCTGTTTCTGAAGGTGAGTGAGAAATGTCGGAATATGGTGTAGGTTTTGCCCCTGGATGAAGTGTATTAAGGCGACTTAATAATAGCACAGTGATGCGATTTTAAAATATGTTGCTGAAAACAGCGTCTTGTGTGCCTGAGTATATGGGTGCAAAAAGCAGTCTTCTTGATGACAGAAGTTACACGAGTGTTATATTTAAAGTGGCCCTGCAACACTTTTTGAGCATGATCTGAAAACGCTGCCGATCAGTAGTCGAGGTTCCCGTGCGCAGCGTTGTAATGTTTGGCTCCCGAGAGCCAAACATTATAGCGCTGCACACGGCCTGCAATTTACAATAAATTGTCAGCTAAAGATTACTTCCTCTTCTATCAACAAACGATGCTATTTACTCAAAACCACTGCGTCATTGACTCAAGTTCCATGTCATTGGCTGATTTGAACATGGCGCGCTCTGTAGTTACTGTGGCCGCCACAAGTAGCCGCCACTTGCCCGCGCGATCGCACTGAAAGTACGCCGCGCGTTCGAAGAAAAAGAAAAAGTGCTCAAGGTCACGTGGCGCGCGTGACGTATCTTCTCGATCCTGTGCCATACCCCTCTGCTTAGCTTCCAGCGCTTTTGTCGGGACGAGAGAAGAGAAAGCAATTACAGCGTGCGACAAATCTCTCTAACTCTGCTTGTACTGGATGAATCCTAAAACATTTTGTGGCGGTCGATTCACGAAGCAATAAGCTCCTTTTGAAGCCATTCCATGGAAACGTGTTGCGGGGCCCCTTTAAGCATAAGGTCTGATGTGAGAACTGGAAAAGTAATGAAGTTTGATCGGCCAATGGCGCAGTTATCAATGCATATTTCAGGGGTTACTGTAACATTTTTTTGGGACAAGCGAAATCACATAAAAGTTGTAACAGGGCTAATCTTCAACAAGCCATTCTTGCACCAGGGAACAAGATCCGCGACATCAGCATTTAATTTTGTTACTAGATTGTTAATTTCTTTGACACTAGATAACATCGTGGTATCATCAGCAGCAGTCAGAATAATTAAGTAATTATAGTAATGCAGAAAGAAACAAGAGAGGTCTCAAAATTGATTCTAATGGAATGCCCGGGTTATCTGTCATTGGAGAGGGTAAAACACTTCCATTGTTAACAACCTGGTTTCCTTTGTGAGGTAGCCTTACAAGAGGGCTAAAGCAGGCCCAGGAATTTCCAGGGATTCCAAGTTTAGCATACGACAAAGAGTGGTTAATAGTGTCAAAAGCTTTAGTTAAATCAATAACTACCACCCCTGCCTATGGCCCATGATCAATAAACGGTTTTATGCTGTCAGTTTTACGAGTGCCAACTCGATAGATAACTTAGCACGAAAGTCAGACTGCTTAGGTGGGAGGTTAAATTTCGTTAGACACTCCATTAGGCGATTAGCGATGAACTTCTAAACTGTTTTACTAAAGAATGGGAGGATGTTTACAGGGCGAAAATTAGAAAATATTAAGGCAGTTTTGCACCGGTGGTGACAAACCTGAAGGAAATTGGAATAGAGGAACTGGGTGGCCAATAAGGGGAAACGCTGTGACTGGTGGAGCTGTGCAAAAATAAACGGCTAGTGCTGGCAACAACCTGCCTTACATTTAATCTCATGTGCAGAAGGTAACACTACAAGAGCTAGACATAGTATGCACTTCAAAAGTGATTGGTTCAATCACTGCTTTCAGACAAGACAGGACGGTTAAATAGACTTTACCCCAGTTTTTTACTACACACATGGGTGAGCTTGGGGCGGATGTGTTGCCGAGACAGTTGGCCCGTAGTTACGGAGCAGACATGTTCCGTAATGCTGAAGCCATGGCCATTTTATGCATGGCTTTACTCATTTTATGCATGGACAATGCACATTTCATGCATGATACAGTCTCCGCAACAATTGTTTATATACGTGTCCTGTATGATGCAAATAAACAACAGTTGCACGCTGGCGTTTGCCTAGTGTCTTCTTCAAGGTACTGCCCTAAGTTGTGTGCTTCCCTGCTCTAAAGAAGGAGAGAACAAAGAACATCCGTCAGAAGCACCCTGCAATATGCTTTCAAGGGTTGCACACTCGTTAACAGAAAGCCCACAGTACTATCTCACGAACCTGAATCTTGTATGGGGGCACATATTTCTTCGTTATATTTTGAAACGTGCTGTTCAGCAAGGGGACTGGCCCCATTCTAAGCGTAAGGAGTCAGGAAGGCGCGCTGGCACTAGTACCAGGTATTTATGAAGCTAGTTTTGAAGGCAGACTTACGCCTTACCAGAATCAGACGGCGGGCTGCAGGCATCGCAGCAGCCATATTAAGCCTGGGATTATCATCCTTAACGTCTCCCTCGCGTTGGCGATCCATCTGAGGTGCCGGTTCCGGTGCCGGCTCCGGTTCCGGCCCCTCTTCCGGCCCCTCTTCTGGTCTCTCTTCCGGTCTCTCTTCCGGTCCCTCTCCTGGTCCCTCTTCTCGTTCCTCTTCCAGTCCCGCAGGCACTTCTGCTTGAGCCCATTCTTCGGCTGGAGCAACCTCGGGTGGCGCCCCTTCGGCACGACTTCCTGCATCTGGTGTCGCCGGCCTTGAAGAAACAAGGCCGGACAGGCGGTTTGACGGATTTGTCCTGTTTCTTCTCGAGAAGTGTGACGTCGCAAGGTTCGGTTGCTGGGGTTGTTGCAGATGGTATTCGACGTCTGACAGCACATCTTGAAGGGTCCTCACTGAACCATTCCATGGCAGAACGACCACTGAGCCTTGCAACTCGCCTGAGGCAGGTCGTTGCCGGGAAGTTGGGAGGAAGGCGGTATTCATGTAGCGGGTGCCATGGTCGTCTCTCACAAGAACGAATGCATCTTCCTCTGGTGGTTGTAATCGACGTACTGAAAACAAAGGAAAGCAGAGATAATTTTGATGTCAGAACTCACAGCAAACTGCTACTGAAATACTGAAAACAGCAAAGTCAAGTCCTCTGTGCCACCTGCAAGCATACTGACAGTCGCATCATCAAAGGCTGTTTTATCGCTTAGCATTATGTTGCATTTCATGAATGTGCGTTCATGAACCTCATCGGGTTTCCTTAGAAAACCTGTAACGTTCCATTGTACGAGTTGTGCGTCCATACTGAAAGTAGGTTAGTGCTGCGCCTAAAAAAAAATGTGTTGCCTTAGATTAGAGCCTTTTCAAGGCCCTATTATGCAAGATTTGTCCTTTCTGAAGCGGTCAAGACCTTGTCGCTCCTTAGGCATTTGATGTGCTGTCAGGATGGGTGTAGAGTCCATTGCCTTTTGTGAGGCCCTGGACACGCTCCCTTGCGAGCGAGAAGTTTCATGTGAAAATCTCGCCACGGAGAATGAGACCAAGCTTCGCGCTATAGGGCTGCGTAGAGATACTCAGAAAAGCATTCCGGAATATAGATATCGATATACATATGCTGAAGCTTCCTAAAGTACAAATAATTAGATACATTTGTCTTCTATGTAACGGGATATTTATAAGGACTTCCGCAAAAAAAGAGAGAAAAGTTACTGCAATACAGATACTAAAATGCTTTTTTTTTAATTTTTAGGGACACTCATGCTCTGCAAGATCATTTATTAAGTGGAGCGTACTACTATGAATGGCGTTGGAGCACATTCAAACTTGCAGATGTTTGTAATTAGGCAAAAGTGAAAAATCTAGGGACTTCAGCTTGCCAGCGCGCTTGTCATCGAATCACCATGAAAAGTTTGTACAATGTGGGTCTGGGTTTGTGGATGGGGAGGGGGGGGGGGTTCCAGGACAGCCAGCCCAAGTCGGCAATGTTCATGCTTCAACTGTAAAAAAATGCAGGATGATTTCAGACGCAGGTGGCCGCCTCGAGAGGCGGGTGCGGGAGGTGTGTGCTAAAGCTCAATAAGCCCCCCTTCTCCTGGCTACGCCCATGTGATAACACAGTTTGTCACGTCATAAATTGTGGCGTATTTTTTTCAAAAAGAGCCAAATGCGAAAACCGAAACTGCGCTAAATTTTACGGGAGCGTAAAGCGCGCCTAAGTATCTTTAACTTCAAATACAGTTAGAATCGAAATGGGGCAATTCCTGATAGTAACGTGAACTCAAAATGGCAGTTTCTAATCAAAAATGAGCCAAACGCTGCATCTGTTTCAAACTGAGCCACATTCATTAAATCAGCGTTGCATCGACGATCGTGACCAAAACAACCAACATGGTCTCATCCAATCTGTTTCATTTGCGTCCTCGTTGCTTTGCTATCGTTTTTACGTTCTACAATTAGTTTTTTAGGGCGAGTTGGCACACACTGAAGGACATGATGTTGTAGGGCAAAACTCGATTATAAAGAGTAAGAGGTCGACTTTCCTACTTCTATTAGCCTCTTGAGTGTTTCTTTTCGAGTTTAGCGCTACAGTATCATGTCCTTCTTTCTCTCCAAGGCGGTATATTTGAAATATATGAAATGAAGGTATTGGGCACCTATCTATTCCTTGAAGAAGAAGTTATCCGGAAAGGCAAGGCATAAAACGAGCTCAGAAGAAGAAGAAGACCTAGAGCACTTTTCAATAAGGCCTTCAATAGATGCCAAGAACAAGAAAACGAGGCCGACAGTCCAGAATAGTGCGCCTTTTGCCTTGAAGGACCACTCGCTCTTCAAGTCTAGTCATCGTCATTACGCGCATGCGACGAAGGACGGCTCCGACGGAAGCACAGGGATGACGTCAATTTTATCGCAAAAAATTGCTATACCGTACATTCGAATCGCTTTACACTTCTTTTACGAGCTGATTCAAGCCCAAATCAAATGTTCCAATCTATAAGAGCCAAATGCAAAGTTTACTACAGAATACCGACGATAGTGGGCTATATAGATTTTAGCCGCAATATATACTTGAGGTATTTAGGGGACAAGAACACACTGGCGAAAAATTGTTGGAGCAGGCCCAACCATATTGGCAGTAGCAAAAAAGTGCGTTTTTATCAGTTTTGAGTTAAAATGCATTTGGCTCTTTTAGAAAAAAAAAAAACGCCACAATTGCATATACACAGATACACACACATTTCTATAGCTGCACATTTATATGCACACATACAGATATAATTATTGAGGTAACGCATGTTGTTAGAACTGTTTCATATGCCAATGGAAAGAATGTAATGAAGGGCTTGATTTAACATTTGATGGCAGAAAATTCCAAGATGAAATTAAAGAAAACAAAATTGTCATTTTCCCGCAGTTAGCGGTGACTTTTGGGAGCGCAATATTATTATTTTAAGAAAACGGTGTGTTATTTTTTATTATTTGTGTTATTATTATTAATAATAATATTATTATTAATAATATTATTATTATTACATGTGTTGTTATTAGTATTTAGAAGTAGAGTCAAGGGAGGTATGTGAGTGGAAATGTCACAGGTTCTACTTCTGCATAATAAAATGCCAAGTTTGAGTTGAAATGTGCAACTTAATGGCAGAGTTTTCAGACTGCATCAAATAAGTGCTGCTCATGCTGTGTACGAAATGTACAAAATATGCGTAATTATACCGCCTGTTTCTGAAGGTGAGTGAGGGATGTCAGGAATGTGGCCTAGGTTTTGGAACTGGATGAAGTGTACTAAGGTGACTTAATAGCACAGTAATGCGATTTTAGAATATGTTGCTGAAAACAGTGTCTGGTGTGCCTCAATATGTGGATGCCAAAAGCAGTCTGCTTGATGACAGAAGTTACGTGAGTGTTATATTTAAAAGGGTCCTGCAACACGTTTTGAGCATGGTCAGAAAACGCTGCCGATCGGTAGTCGAGGCTCCCGCGTGCAGCGTTATAACGTTTGGCTCCCGAGAGACAAACATTATAGCGCTGCACGCGGCCTGCAATTTACAGTAAATTGTCAACTAAAGATTACTTCCTCTTCTCTCGACAAATGATGCTATTTACTCAAAATAACTGGGTCATTGACTCAAGTTTCACGTCACTGGCTGATTTAAACATGGCGCGCTCTGTAGTTACTGCGGCCGCCGCAAGTGGCCGCCACTTGCCCGCGCGCGTGCGATCGCACTGAAAGTACGCCGCGTGTTTGAAGAAAAAAAAGTGCTCAATGTCACGAGGCGGGCGTGACGTCCCTTCTCCCCCTGTGCCATCCCTCCCTGCTTAGCTTCCAGCGCTTTCGTCGGGACGAGAGACGAGGGAAAGCAATTACAGGGTGCGACAAATCTCTAACTCTGCTCGTACTGGAGGAATTCTAAAATTTTTTTCGGCGGTCGATTCGCGAGGCAATAAGCTCCTTTACTGAAGCTGGCTACTTGGAAAAGTGTTGCAGGGCCCCTTTAAGTATAGAGTCTAATGTGACACCTGGAAAAGTAATGAAGCTTGATCGGCCATTGGCGCAGTTATCGATGTATATTCCTGGGGTTACTGTAACATTTTTTGGGACGAGCGAAATAACATAAAAGTTGTAACCGGGTTGATCTTCAAAAACTATTCTTGCTCCAGGAAACAAGATCCGCGACATCAGTGTTTAATTTTGTTACAAGATTGTTAATTTCTTTGTCACTAGGTAATATCGTGCTACCATCAGCATAAAAGATCGAGTCAGAATAGTTAAGTAATTATAGTAATTAATTTAGAAACAAACAAGAGAGGTCCCAAAGTTGATTCTGCGGAATGCCCTGGTTAGCTGTAATTGGAGAGGATGAAATACCACCATTTTAACAACCTGGGTTCTTTTAGTGAGGTAGCTTTTTCAAAAGGGCTAAAGCAGGCCCACGAATTCCCAGGGATTCAAGTTTAGCATACGAAATAGAGTAGTTAATAGTGCCAATGCTTTAGTTAAATCAACAAATACCGCCCTTGCCTATGGCTTATGATGGATAAACTGTTTTATGCTGTCAGTTTTAAGAGTGCTCATTCGGTAGGTAACTTTGGACGAAATCCAGACTGCTTAGGTGGGAGGTTAAATTTCGTTTGACACTCCATTAGGCAATTAGCAATGAACTTATATAACTATTTTACTAAAGAACGGGAGGATGTTTACAGGAAGAAAATTAGAAAATATTAGGGCAGCTTTGCACTGGTGGCGCCAAGCCTGAAGTAACAGAGGAACTGGGCGGCCTTTCTTAGCATACCAGCCAAGCCTAGCCCATTCAGTTAAGCCTAGATATAGTAATATGGGCATGGAGGGGCACTTAAAGGCCAACTCCGGCGATTTTTTGGCCATGTCAAAGTAATGGTGCTTTTATGTTCCTGAGACGCTCCTGTTACGGGCCCGATAGCAGAAATACTCGGCAAATTGGAGAATAATTTTAAATAAGCAAAAAAGCGCAACACCGAAACCGAAACCCAACCGAGTGTACTGTCTACGTATGACGTAGACGTTGTTACGAACGAACCAGAAGTCGTGCAAGGCATTCCGGTCACGCCGGCGCGGAGTATGAAAACTGTGACAGCCGCGGGACGACCAGCGAAGCGCCGACCAAACCAACGCTGTCTGTCGCCTTGTGCACCGCAGACGCTCGCTGTAGCGGCCGAAGCGCCGAAGTTAGCGGTGCCATCGGCTGCGTCACTTCCGCTGCCTTCCCAATACTGACGTCACAGACGCAATGTTGCCAATAATTGTGGGAAGCCAGGAGGGCGTTTGCAGACAATCTTTAAAATTCATTTGCAAACAATCTGCACATGTCCCAAGCCTGTAATTTGGCATAAATGACGGAAATGTGCAAAGGAACGTACCCAGCGAATTTCATTGAGATCCATCGACCTCGAAAAATCGCCGGAGTTGGCCTTTAAGCCTAGGAAACCCAAGTTGAGCCCAAGAAAGCCAAATTGAGCCTCTCTCTCTCTCTCTCTCTCTCTATTTATGTCTCTGTTTCTTTCTCTCTCTGCCTATTTTTTAGTTTCTCTGTGTTTCTCTCCCCTTCCTTTCTCTTAATATATATTTTTTACAAAAAAGATCCCCAGGTGGTCGAAATTTCCGGGGCCCTCCACAACGGCATCCCTCATAATCATACCAAGGTTTTGGGATGTTGAACCGCGACAATTATTATTATTCTATATTTTTTCTCTTTCTCTCGCCCATATTAAGTGTACTAGAACTGTCGAGTGGCGTGACCGCGCCTCGCCGCCTGATGCCTTCCGCGTTGACCGTAGCGGCGGCGCTGCAGTCGCTCGGTACTGAAGGCGCGTGGCGCCGCGCGCAAGAACTGCTGGGCGCGTCGGCGGCCCCCGGCTAATCGACACTATTACTGATGCGGCTTTCGTTGCGTGTCTATCATTATTAATAGTAGGACTTGTCGTCGTAAGCATTGATGGACGAAACTTCAAAGCTTTTAATGGATGCTTGCCTCATAAATGCCTTTGAGAGATACTGCAAATCAGCCGAAGTGACTGCCGGAAGGTACACAAAATATAAAAATGAAAATGGGCTGATACCAACCGTGAAGATTCACGATCTCGGTTTAATTGAGCCGAACTCATTGCTGGGCTAGTTAAATTACTGTCAATTAACTAGACGCCGAACGACCGCCAGAAGAAAGAGACAGAGGAAAAAAAAGGGCGTGTCTTATTGTCATTTCTTCTGCCTTAATGCTTTCTTATGGTGGTGATTCGGCGTCTAGTTTATTCAGAGTAACTGAGCTGCTCTAATGGAGTTTAACTGTGCTCAAAAAGCTGTGTGCTGATATTGTTCCGAAAGCACACCGAACATTTACCGCGCGTTGGCAAAGCTGCGTGTACGGTGCGTGTCTTTACAAATGCGCTGTAAATGTGACTTCGACATTACGAGGGCTCAAAGGTATTGGAACTCAAAGTTAACTCCGACCGGTACAAATAACGGTCGTCCTCAGGTGCGTTGCACGGATATTGTTATTAATTGCTATTCGCCGGGTGGGGAGGGGATACTTTACTGTCCGTATTTGTGCGTCCAAATATACAGGGTGTCCCAGCTATCTTTAGCCAAGGGTTTAAAAATACAATATTAGAAGCAGGCGAATGGAATCACTTGCAAATTACTGACAGTCAACTTGCGCACTACAGACAATTTTTTGTTTGGTAATTAACTAATTTGTTAATTAGGATAATTTAATTAAATTGCTAAATATTCACTGTAGGCAAGAAATGCGTCTTGCAAAGTTCGAGAGCGTCTTCAGAAGCCCCAATTCCATTATTTGCGATAAAGAAAGTCTCACGTATACCATTTTTTCCAAGCTGCAAAGAAAGCCCGCGAAATACAAAAAGAACCACGTGACTAGCGCATTCGCCCGCCGCGAGAATGCTGCCCTCAGCCATGGTTTGAGCGAACGAAATCAGCTGCGGCCGCGACACGGCGGCTCCGTTGCGGCGGTAGGCCGATAAGTTGACGGTGGTTTCTTGGCCCGCACTCGCTACAACTTGCACCGTCACGCGCGCCAACTGGCTGACGCGGGCCAAAAGAACCACCGTCGACTTATCGGCCTATCGCTGCAACGGAGCCGGCGAGTCGCGGCCGCAACTGATTTTGTTCGCTCGAACCACGGCTGAGGGCAGCATTCTCGAGGCGCGCGAGCGCGCTAGTCACGTGGTTCTTTTTGTATTTCGCGGGCTTTCTTTGCAACTTGGAAAAATGGTATACGTGAGACTTTCTTTATCGCAAATAATGGAATTGGGGTTTCTGAAGACGCTCTCAAACTTTGCAAGCCGCATTTCTTGCCTACAGTCAATATTTAGCAATTTAATTAAGAAATCATAATTAACGAATTAGTTAATTAGCAAACAAAAAATTGTCTGTAGTGCGCAAGGTGACTGTCAGTAATTTGCAAGTGATTTCACTCGCCTGCCTCTAATATTGTATTTTTTAACCCTTGGCTAAAGATAGCTGGGACACCCGGTATATATATATATATATATATATATATATATATATATATATATATATATATATAAACATAATCTCAGCAAAGCATAGAGCACCACCGCCCCTTCTGGTTTCACTTCTGACACTTTTTACAGATAAAGCAATGAAATTATAATACCAAACGTTGTCAATAAGAAGTTTTTCTAATGGCATCGATAGAAGATCAGGAAAAGTGCAATATAAGCTGTCCATTGAAAATGAGAACTGGCTGTAATGAATTTAGGCAGAATAACCGACGGGCTATATTTATATCTACGCATTTTAATATGCTTAAGATAAGCCCTGATGCATGAAGTTTGTGCGTCGGAGGTGAACACGCGCCTTCGGCTCGGCTTCCTGGCTCGCCTTCCTGATATTTTAAGCCCTCAGAGGTCGCATAACCGATGCATCGTAACCGCGGAAGCATGCTGTTGAAACAAGATAGCCTTTCGACATTAAAGAAACAGCGCCAAACTGGCAGAACTCAGCCGTCACTAATATAAATGTTGCGATAGAGTCATTTGTACTCAGGTTACTCATGAAACAGTCGAGCGCATTGGAGCTCGTATACAGAGATCAATGCTCTGGATATATGGTATAAACTGCCGGCAGAAGAATTTTAGGCTTTCGTCGATGGTTCGTTATTTCTTCGTAGTCAGTGTTCGTAGTTACTTATAGTGTAGCGCGGCTCGAAGTGCTGCTTGCAAACAGCACAGCGATCAGTGAGCAGCTAGATGCACGTGCGCAAAATCCGATTGTCACCTTCTTTGGGGGTCGGCAGGCTCCAAGAACAGGGAATATCTCGGCGCAATTTTGGCACGCCTGCATATTCACTAATGCACCATGGCGCGTAGCAGGCGTTGGGACACCGATTGAAGCTCAGTATTGCATTAAACGCGCTCAAAACGCGCAATTACACGCTTTCGTAGGCTGCGACTAGCGCGCGCCAAATGCAGACGCTCTCCACAGCTTCAGTACAAAGTGACTACAGCGCCGCCGCTACGGTCGCCCGCCGGAGCATCACCCGAGATGCGGCGCGGCCGCTTCGTTCGTTCCACTGCCCCCTTCTAGTACACTGTACCCATATATAGCAACTCAATCATATGGTTCCCATAAATGCTTGTTCTGCTAGCATCAGGATGTCGGAACGAAATGTTTTTCGTTTCGGTTTTAGTTTCGTTCCACCGCAAAAAGCTCCGCTCCGTTTCTGCTCCGGATCGAAAAAAAAAAAAAACGTTCCGTAACGGTTCGTAACGGTTTTTTTTTATGAATAAGTTCGAAGTAAAGGTAATCATAAAAAACATTGGAATTGTGATGTATAGTTACTTGCCCTCCTCTTAAGAAAGTGGGACAAGGGTAAAACACGTTCTTCAGAGGAGGGGAAGTAACTGTACCACGAATTCCTACCAACTAGCACAAACCAGTATTAATTTCAAAGTCATGGTATTTATTTTCTCAAAAGACAAACACCAATTTTTTTAGTGGGCTCAATGCTTTGTGTCAAGGGAGTGACCACGATCTCAGAAGCAGCACGTCATTGAGTGTACTCTCTGATGTGCGAGACCGCTGTTCTGATAGAAAGATAGCCAGGCCTGCGCGGAATACGCAGCACAGTCACAGCGAAAGCTGGAAGAGCGGACTTTGAGATCCCATTAGTCTCTTGGGACAACTAATACAAGTACACATGCAAGGTACCCACTACACCATAAATCATCGCAATTTTTCTGAAGTAGCGAAGTTCCCACTATGCCATTTTTCGTCATTCTTCGGAGAATCGTGGTACCCGCTACACATCTGTAAGGCATTATGAGCACTTTGTGCGGTGGCTGATGATGATGAAGTATTATGGCTGGACACTTTGCAGTGGATGGGAAGCAGTGTTGCGGAATGGGCGCCTCCGTTCCATTCCAATTCCATTCCGGGGAAGCAGAACTTGCCGCAATTCTATTCCTTTCAATTCCTCGGAATGAAAAAAACTTAGCCCATTCGGACACTGGGAATGGCTGGGCAGCTCAATTCCATTCCTGCAATTCTTCAACATAGGAAAGGCATCTTGATAGTTTTATCGAGTTAAGAATGAACACCCCATAAATCTGATGTCATCAGATGCATTAAGAACTGCAAAAGTACGCAAAACACGTTGCCAAGGTCGAGAGATAGTAGCTTGGTGACATATCTCGTGCAGTAGAACCACCCTACTAATTCCCATAGGGGCAGTTCTCCTGCTACCTGTAGTGCATGGTCAGCATATTTGAACGAATGGTGGTGTTTTAATATTGTTTAAGCTTAAATGTGCTAATGCTAAAATGACGACATAGCGTATTTTTTTGCTGACAAAAGTAGTATTCAAGAAGGCTAAGCAGTTTTGCCACGCATCTGGAGCGGTTGGGAATATGGAGAAAACTAAGATTTGGTTCATGGGGAAGAAAGCCCTCTAGATCTGCTCGTATTAATTGGAACAGTGCACCGCTCGGGCACCTTGTGCCTTTGCATCGAATACGGAACGCTGCGCCGCACTGCTCGTCAGCACTCACGCTTGTCAAGCGCGCCTCGCAAGCATGGATGGGGTGAGGAGAACTTTCTGTGTTCACCTGTGCGCAGGTATGCAATGTCTTCCTTGTCGCAAAGGTTATTTACGTGTGTCAGGTACTACACTGCTCGTGAGATAAAGATCAGGCTGTGCATAGAGTATTCGCCACTTTCGTGTGCGGGTATCAATGGGAACCAACGCTCTGAAGTCATTTGTTTTCTCCCTTCAGTATCTGCTGGGATAGAGCATTTGTTTGTACACTAACTTATGCCTCGGTTTGTAGTAGGCGCGTTGCTTAAAAATGTACCGTGCTTGTAATTAGCCAAGCCATTTTAAAAATACTGCTTTATTGTTAATTTCGAGGCTCTGACTTACTAATGTTTGAAGTTCGAAAAACAGGACGTAGACGAAAACTTGCTCTATTTTCGTAAAAAGACGTAATTCTATTCCCATTCCATTTCGTGGAAAAGGCGCTTAATTCTATTCTCATTCCCTTCCTCCAAGCGTTGTCCTCATTCCATTCCGGGAACGGGAAAATGTGGAATGATTCCGGAGTCATTCCAATTCTGGCGGGGCAACTCCGCAACGCTGGTGGGAAACATTAAAGCAGGGCTTAAAGTCTCAGAGGGCGGCGACCTATATACATCCATACAGCCCTCCTCAAGAAATGGCAGACTTGGTAGACGTATTGGCGCCGGCGCGCGCGCAGCTATTCGCCTTCGCTGTGCAGTCGCCGTCTGACACTGCGCTGGAGCCACTTGATAGCGCCTCTGAATGGCGTTTGCCAGTGTGGTATAGCCATGGAGAAGGAGAGCGCAAATGCTGCTCAACGGCGCAGAAGAACGGAGAAGCTTAACTCATCGGATCCCGAAGTAGTTGCCTGGCAAAATAAATATGCATGTGCCACATAATATGTATACCGTGTGTGTGTCATTGGAGCAGCAGTAAGCATGATAATCAAGCTAATCCTAGACAATCAGGAAAGCTAAGAATAATTAGCTGAACCTTTGCTAACGCTACGTTATCCTGGCATATCCGAGCTAAGCCACTGCAACATTTTTTTTGTAAACGTTATCTCCTTTATTTACACTGGCGCATCAGTCCTCTAGAAATCCGCGGGTTTCAAGGGGTGGAGTACCAGCGCGATATGATGGATACAGACGTACACGAGTTGATAATATCTGTTAGTTTCTCAGTCAAAGTAATAAACACTTTGTTGACAAGGTTCTTCCGATAATATGCCCCATGCAGTCGGAGCGGGATACCCTATCCACAAATTTCGTAGAATTGAAAGAGCTATTGACCATTTTATTTTTGCAATTAGTTTAGGTATTTCATAGCAGAAGAACGGGACGACAGTCTGTCTGATTAAAATTTACCATGCCGGCGTTATGAACACGCATGACATTACAATACGACTGCTTCCGTCAACAATACACTGAAAACATAGTCCTTGAATCGTAGTATATTGAATGATGTGCACGTCTTGACGCCACAGTAAATTAGATGGCTGCAGCGTTCGAAACATTTTCGTCTTCGATGATATGACTGGTCATTTTTGAGTTTCAAGGTGTCCCGTAATGTTTCCTACCAATAGCAGCTTTAAAAAGACAGTACCACTCGCAGTCCAATTGAATAAACTCCTAAAAAATAACAGTACATTCGGTGTGCTATGAGAAGGACGAGATAAAGGGCGACATGGTTCGAAAAATATGCAAAGTGAACAATTCTTTACCTTTTCGGTCTGCCATCTTGGATAGCATCGCGTGCCACCTATAGACCATGTGCATTGAAAATACAAACTAGACAATGCATATGCTTATTGTTAAAAGCACTTCTGATGCTGCTTATTTTTAGTCAGCCTCATGACCAGTCGCATGCAAAAATGTGTGCCTAGAATAGCATAAAGAACTATGAAATGAATAGCCTTGCGTGTCCTCTGTCCCATGTAAAATTAGAAGCACGAAGGCCTGTGTTAGCACTGCGGTGCGTACTAACTCTGTAAGAATAAGAACGTGAGATATAAGAACAAAAAAGACTATCTAAGAGGGCACCTTAGTCATATGCACATGCAACTTTCCTTTTTTGCATTCTATGTCAGGGCAAGAACACTGCACACAATGTTGAAGTATCGCTTGCACTTGCACGATTTGGGATAATTAGTTTTCACATGCATATAACGGCGTCTTAGCTGGAGCTTAAAGGGGCCCTGCAACATTTTTTCGTCTGCATTCTGCGGTGCTGGAGTGTGTGTAGTGCTGAATAATGAGTTGAACGCAAAAAAGAATCATCAAAATTCTTGGTGCGCGGGAACGGACGTTATTAGTCTTTAAACTTAAAAAACCACAGCATACGATGAGAAAGAAACGCTCAAGCTCGTATTTCACTCTGCCAATGCCATCAGCGGTAGATCACCACGTGCCTCTTATAGAAACATACCGGAAGTCTCGTCTCATGGCAGCCGTTGTGCAGCCATAGCGTCGTTTTGCGATAGTTTTAAAAATTTCATGTTCAAAAGTATAAAAAGTGTTTTTATAATTTCTAACGCATAATAGTGTGGCCTAGCTGGGAGCATATGTTTCTTAAATGCGACTTGTCGCGTGAAACCAATGAAGACGCCCGGTCAAAGTCTTCCTTCGCGACGAAACCTCGCGGTCTTGATCGCTCCTTGCATCGTCTGCTAGCCACGGTGTATTTGCATGTGTGTGTATCTCATGCACGTCCTCAGAAGGCAGCTCATTCTTTTGTGTTAGCACAGTGTCAAATGCCTGTACGTATGCCTATCGACATACACGGGCATTGCGCCTTCCTAAACTTGTATAAGTGAGTGCATGTACGTGTCGGCATGGTGCTAGGTGTAATCATCGTACCACTCATACCCTCAAATCATTTCAATGTAGGTGCTGTCATAAAAGCACATCACATAGTGCATTTGGCATCGTCCTAAATGAAAGAAGCACTAAATTTCGAGGTGTGAATCCAGAATTGTAGCGACACTGTCTCATAAAGCGTTGATAATTTCGAAATCCATGTAATACTGCAAAGCATGAACTAGCATCTGCAAAGGCCTTTAGCGGTAAACAAAACACGCATTCCTATAGCAATACATGTATTCATGCAAACAGAAAAGGAAAGCGCACAAAAGTTTTACTTCATCTAACTATGCAGAAACACAGACTCTTTATTTTTGTAGCCGATAGAGCAAAGAGTATATGTACTCAAATGGCTGAGTTGCGCGACACTATTTATATTGTGAAATAGGGAGAACACAAGTTAAACATGTACAAATAAAGCAAGAAAAATAGAGCTGTGCGAATAGCAAAATTCTGAGTGCGAAGCGAATTCGAATAATAAAGTTTGAGTGCAAATCGAATCAAATAATTTTCAAATATTCCTCGAATATTTTTCTAATATTTCGAAGCGGAATTACAGACAAAAAATTACAGAGGGTCCCTAAGCATATTCTAAATTATATTCTAAAAACTTATATCTCTGCAATCATTGCAACCCGGGCGCCGTCATTTTGGGCTCGTCGGAAAGAGCACTTTTCTGTCTTTAAATTTCCCGCTTCAGCTAGGTCCTCCATTCAGAAACAAGCGTACAAAAAGCCAATGTTTAAAGTTTGTTTCGAGTTATCCCATTGGCTGCGTCCGCGATGTTGCTGCAGCACGCCTCCGATGCTGGCTCCGGGAGAGCGTCGTCTGCTGCTTGCGCGCCGCGAGGTCACGGTGTCGACAATCGCGCTACTTGGTGAGGCGATCATTCGTTCTGTGTTCACGGGCCGACGATCACTTAGAATATAATTACGGTTTAGTTTGGCAGCTGCAAGCGGAACCTCAATCATCAGATTACGTCAATGCGCTGCGCTCGTCGCGAACATCGCAGACGCGCGTCTCGGACCAACTTGTGGAACCCGCGGTTAGAGGTTCCGCTTGTCAGCACTTCGGACCTTGTGACGAAGACCATCGCTGGACGACTCTTTGTACTGGCGATCGAGCATGACGTACTTTGAAACATCGGGCACTGGGGCCACGCACACTGCGACTGAGCTTATTGCACGAAGACGTGGCTATAACTCGCGCTAGTTGCGGCTTTTTCGCGAAAGTGAAGATGCTGCAATGTGCTTCGTGACAAGTATAGTGAACTAGAATAAACAAACACGTTTGTTCCTTGTACCTTCTTTGCGTGCCGTGTTTGTATTCGCTAAGTAATTTTTGTCAGTATGCCCCAACTAGGCCTCCAAAAAGTCATATTAGAATAAACTTGCATATTCTACTTCACTACAGTCGCAAGCAACGAATCGCATCGCCCGCTGGCTCCTTGTAATCGTGGATAGGCACTTTACGAAGCGGCAGCGGACCGCCCGGCCAAGCTCGTTGCCCAGCGACCGCTCGTGGAAGCGGCTAGCAGCTTCGCACGTCGGCGCCTCAAAACGCAAGGCCAAGCACGCTGCACGCCAATTTATCGTCGTTATATTTTAATACAAAAGTGTTTTATGCCGTGGGGTCCACCACGGCTCCACTGACGCATTTCCGTCACGGATATGACGTTGTAAAATATAAAGACTAACAGTGGACAAAGAAAAAAAAACACAAAAAAGTTCTGTCACCGGGAATTGAACTTACGACCCCTCGCTCCGCAGCGCGCGGCGCGAAACGATTCGGCCACGGACGGCACGTTCTTCGCAATGCTAACGGCGAGCTATTTATATACCCCATATGTCGGTGGCTGTACTCAGAGATCGGCGTTACAGCGTGCTTTCGTTATCACTGGCGAGATGGCGCGAAGGGCTCGAAGAGCGTAAGAAGAGCGCGCTTTAAAGGTTGTCGCCGTTGCGACGAGCGCCCACCTCTACAGGGCGTGGTCGCTCGTGCGTGTGTTTATCTCGTGATCGCGGTGGTTCGTACGTCTTGCGTTGAGAGCTCGAAGGTCACTTGGCTCACTGCAGCGGCCGCTTTTGCGAAAAGCGCTTGAGCTCACGCAGAAATAAATTACAAAGGCGACATTTCGCTCTCATCCTGTGTATGTTCGTTGCGTGCGTCCTTTCTCTTGAGCAGCGCGTTGCAAGTTTCGAGCTGCTTGCCGTTCTTCGCGGGACATTACAATTTGTTGCTGTAGCATTCATTCCTTCGCCCTTGGGGCGAAAGAATGCACAACAAACGCTCAACTGCGTCTGTGAAGACACGTTTCACTTTCGTGTTATACCGATTCCTATGACAGAGGGATTTTTTCCTTTATTATAAACCGTTATATTTATTATCTGGGGGTTCGAATAGTTCGAATAGTAAATTTTCGACGCGAATCAAATCGAATAGCAAACACTATTCGAAAGATATTCAAAAGTTCAAATATTCGCACACCCTTAAAGAAAACGCATCGAGCACAGTGCAAGACACGACTGTGCAAGACACGACTTATCTAACGTAACAGGAACGTTAGGTCGGATTTATGCATTGATGAGGAGATGGAGGGCGTATATATCACCATTAGGCTGCAGCCAGCGCGCTCTATTTTACAATCGACTCAAACCGCCTACAGCGAAGCGCCGCTGCGTACATTTGTATATGCACCGCCCACCGCCTATGCACAATAACACGGCAACGGTGTTGCCACCTATAGCCCGATCTCGCGGCGAATAATCTCATTTATGTATAAGGACCCGGGACTCACCATTTTCTAGGTGCTGGCACAACTTGGTCAGCAATACACCGACCCTGCATACAAGCAATTGCACTATATAAGCAAAACTTTCACGCCTGTTAGCAGCGAAACACATGTGCGAAGCATTCTTTCGCAAGGAATTTAAGTCATATATAGCAAGCCAGTTGTCTGATACATGTCATGACGGCACATTTCCAAAGGATTACTGCTGGGTAGAAGCGTGCGAGCATAAACTGGTGTTGGATGAGCGCCTACAAACATTCAAGGCTTAATAGAAGTTAGCATGCATTGCGTGTAAGAACTAGTAATGCTGCTGGCATGCTTTCTGCCACCGACAGTTGGCGATTTAAGCTGTGAGACGCGACTGCGTATCCAGTCCTTGCCCACAATCACCGTCCAGGATGGAGGCGACGGCCACGCTCAGGAGTGTCTGGCAGTCTCAAGCTACCAGCACGAACACCCCCTAGGGGCATTTCTATACTGTCCCTCTTGCGAAGGTCATGATGCTGGTCGGCGGCAGCCAGCGGCGACGACGTCACCACCGGCGGTAAAACGGGGAGAGCTGGTTAGGTCCCCCAGGATTCTGCAAGATCTCGAAAGGTTCAGGACCCTAAGGTGCCTACAAGGCCCGAACCTCGGAGCTGAACTCCTCTGCTCTACTGCACCCCACTGCGTCCTCGCTTGGTGCACCAGACAGGGCTTAAAGTCAGGGGGGACTCAGGGGGCCTAGCCCCCTCTACATGTTTTAAGAAGGGGCTCGGCCCCCCTTGGCAGGTCAACCGTAGTGCAGCATGTGGCACCCATTCGAAAAGCGCTAGAGTTGATTTTCTTGGCAGTAGTGGAACTGCGTGGAGAAATTCTATATAACTCTCCAATTTTCCGAATCATGATTTCGGTTGATGGGTGTGTGCATAACAGCGATGTATGCATTTCGTCGAGACACTGCACGTGACGGGCTGTCACCCAGTTTGACGTAAGCTTCTTGGCACATCATACTGTTTCACGAGGCAATTGAGTGTGATGTTACCTGCTCGTGAATTAGTGAAGGTTCACCTTAGTCCAGCCAATTTTCATTCGTTTAGTTGCTCACTACGAGTGTGGTGTAATACCAAAGACGCATGCATTTTGCCTACTCTTTTAGGTAAGTAGGCGTGAAAATAAAACATATCATTGTGCCTGAGGTTCTCAATGCAGGGAGTCAACTAAAATACACTGCGTTGCGGCTAGTGCTATTTGCTTCGAGCTCGCATATCTTTAAACCCTGGCGTCCCGAACACAATTTCGGTGGCGTGTGAGAGTTGCGACGAAATATCACCTAATCAATTATTTAATCAAATATATATATATATATATATTATATATATATATATTGTACAGAAGCATTAGAACACTGTAATGGGCCGTCCTCTTGAGCGCCTTCTAGTGGGCCGCCCTCTTCGCCTCTTCTCGGAGAGCACGCCCCTCGTGCTCTTGCTCGTGAGCCTGCGAATCTGCGCTCTGTCGTTACTGTCGTCGCTGCGCATCGTCGCCGTCGATCCCGCCGTCAATAAACGCCTTTACAAAGTGGTGGAGGTGCTGTATCGTCCCCACAACTTCGGTCTCCATCTGATGCCCCTGGAGCTTCGATCCCGTACCGTGCCATCTACCATGCCGCAAGACACCGCTCAGCAAACGCCGCCTCCGGCCCCGACCGCTTGTCCCGGTGTCCCCCGTATCCGCGACCGGACTCCTATCTTCACCGGCGCGGATGGCACCGACGTGGAGGACTGGCTCACGATTTACGAACGAGTGAGTGTCCCCACTAAATGGGACGAAGCCGGCAAGCTGAGCAATTTGGTTTTCTACCTCGCGGGTGTGGCCGGCATGTGGTACAACAACCATGCATCCGATTTCCCGACGTGGTCCGCTTTCAAGACCGCCATCGTCGACGTGTTTGGCCGCCCTGCCGTTCGTAAGCTGCAGGCCGAACAGCGTTTGCGAGAACGAGCTCAGCAGGCCGGCGAAACCTTTACCAGCTACATTGAAGACGTCCTCGATTTGTGTAAGAAAGCCGACGCCACCATGTCGGAATCTGACAAGATGAGGCACATTATGAAAGGCATCGACGACGATGCCTTCACGATGCTGCTCGCCAAAAACCCCAGCACAGTGGCCGACGTCATCACGCTCTACCAGAGCTACGAGGAGCTGCGCCGGCAGCGGTCGATGACCCGTCGCTCTCCATCCCGCGACGCCGAGCTCGCTGGCTTGTCGACCATATCCGACCACTCCGCCTTGCTCGCAGAGGTGAAGTCATTCGTGCGCGAGGAAATCGCGCGCCAGTTCTCTCTGCTGGACTTTGCTCAACCTCAGTACATTCACCAGCCGTCAACCACTCTTCTCCCTCCCCTCCGTCGAGCGATTGAGCAGGAAATCGCGGAGGTCATGCCTGAGTACCACCAGCACCATCCGGCTCCTGCACCACTGAGTTACGCCCAAGTTGTCGCAAGGACGTCCCCTGTAATACCTACGGCAGCCCCACACAGTTACGCCGAAGGCGCCGCTAGACATCAGTCCTTCGAAGCGGCTGTGCCGGCTACCTACGCCGACGTAATGCAGAGGCCACGACCGCAGCCCATGATGCAGTCGTATCAATCGCTACCCCGTCAATCACGTCCTGCGCCATGGGCGGGCCTTGCTCCAGCAAACCGATGGCGCACACCTGACAACCGCCCCATATGCTTCGCATGCGGTTACGCCGGCCACGTGGCGCGTTATTGCAATCGCGTCCAGCCGCCTCAAGTCGTGTCGCCCGCCACCAGCCAGTCAAACCGCACATTTTACGCCCCACCTACGCCTATGTCACCGACGTCACGCCAAGCTCCATCTACTCGGCGCTCTCCGTCTCCCCGACGTCGCTCACTGTCGCCGATGCGCCCACGTCCGGTCGCACGCGACCAGGAAAACTAGTCGTCGCGGTCCACGAGGCAAGGGCTGCGACGCTATCGAACTGCGAAAGCCCTCAGCGAAGCCCATCGAACGTGATAGACGTTTTTGTGGACGGTGTTCGCGCATCTGCCCTTATCGACACTGGAGCCGCCGTATCCGTTATGGACGCTAAACTAAGCCGCCTGCTACGAAAAGTGACGACGCCACTTTCCGGTCTTTCCCTCCGTACAGCCAGCGCCCAATGTATTCACCCGACGGCGGTATGCACAACCCGTGTCATCATTCAGGACGCTCTGTACGCCGTCGAATTCATCATAATTTCCTCATGCTCTCACGACGTCATCCTGGGATGGGATTTTCTCTCCCGCCACGACGCCGTCATTCATTGCGCGCCAGCCGAAATAGAGCTTTCACCATTCTCAGATTTGACGCCGGCAGACAGTTCATCGGCTGCGACCAAGGTATTCGTCAAAGACGACATCGCAGTTCCTGCAAATTCGTCAACGGCTGTGTCAGTCTATTGCACCGGTTTCTGCGACGCCGTTGCGCTCCTTTCTCCATGTGACCGCGTTTTCACTAGGAGCGGCTTGCTGGTGCCATTTGCGACCGTGGAAATCACTCAGGGCGACACGGATATTTTTGTGACCAACCCATCCCCGTTCATTGTTACGTTGGTGCGAGGGGAATGTCTCGGCAGAGCGGAACCCCTCGAAGACGCACAAGTTATAGACGCACCTGGTGACACGCACTGCACCAGCTCCCGTACGCTCAGTGCTGTTTCCACGTCCGATTCGTCACCTGCTGATGTGTTTAGGTCCTCCATTGCTGACAACCTCACATCGGTCCAGCGTTCCCAACTTCTGTGCCTGCTGGAAGAATTTCGTTCTTCTTTCGATGTCGGGCAAACTTCCCTCGGCCGCACTTCCGCTGTTACGCATCGCATCGACACTGGCGCCCAACCACCACTGCGGCAACGTCCATATCGCGTGTCTCCAGCAGAACGCCGGGTCATTAATGAACAAGTCGATGATATGCTTCGACGCGACGTTATTCGGCCCTCGGACAGCCCATGGGCGTCTCCCGTTGTTCTCGTTGCGAAGAAGGACGGTTCCGTGCGGTTCTGTGTGGACTACCGACGGCTCAACAAGATCACTCGCAAGGATGTTTACCCGCTGCCGCGAATCGACGACGCGATTGACAGTCTGCAAGGAGCCGAATTCTTTTCATCTCTTGATTTGCGCTCGGGGTACTGGCAAGTACCCATGGCGGATGACGCTCGACCGAAGACAGCCTTTGTCACACCCGACGGCTTGTACGAGTTTAACGTCATGCCGTTTGGTCTGTGTAATGCGCCCGCGACCTTCGAGCGCATGATGGACACCGTTCTGCGCAACTTGAAATGGCACACGTGCTTGTGTTACCTGGACGACGTCGTCGTTTTCGCTCCGGACTTCTCCACGCATCTCCAACGTCTGCGGCATGTTTTGACGCGTTTGCGCAACGCAGGCCTCCAACTGAATCTGAAGAAGTGCCGATTTGCAGCACGGCAGCTGACAATCCTCGGCTACGTCGTGTCCAAGGACGGAATCCTTCCCGATCCTGCCAAGCTTCGGGCCGTGGCCGAATTTCCCAAACCTACGTCCGTCAAAGAACTGCGCAGTTTCTTAGGACTGTGTTCGTATTTTCGACGCTTTATACGAAACTTCGCCACCATCATATCGCCGCTGACGAAGCTCCTTGGAAGTAACGGACCCCTCAATTCATGGTCGTCCGAGTGTGACGACGCGTTCGCAAAGCTCCGTCGTTTGTTGACGTCTCCTCCCATACTACGCCACTACGATCCTGCGGCCCCAACGGAGGTACACACGGACGCCAGCGGTGTAGGCCTCGGCGCTGTCCTTGCGCAGCGCAAACCAGGGTTCCCCGAATATGTCGTGGCATACGCAAGCCGTACGCTTACCAGAGCCGAGACCAATTACACAGTCACAGAAAAAGAGTGCCTGGCGATCATCTGGGCCTTTACAAAGTTTCGACCTTATTTGTATGGTCGCCCATTTGATGTCGTCACTGACCATCATGCACTATGCTGGCTGTCGTCATTGAAGGATCCCTCAGGCCGTCTCGCCCGCTGGGCACTTCGCCTGCAAGACTACGACATCCGCGTGCTGTACCGCAACGGACGCCAGCATTCTGACGCCGACGCCCTCTCGCGCTCTCCCTTGCCTGACGACAATGCCCCCTGCTCAGTATCTCACATAGCTGTTGCTTCAATCGACGTTCACACCATCGCTACCGAACAGCGCAAGAATAAATGGATCACCTCGCTGATCGACTTGCTGACGGATCCGTCGGCAACACCATCCACTCGCGCGTTGCGTCGTCAAGCCCACCATTTCGCCATTCGTGACGACCTACTGCACCGACGCAATTATAACGCCGACGGCCGCCAGTGGCTACTAGTGATACCCCGCAGTCTGCGTTCTGAAATATGCGAGGCCTTCCACTCTGACCCGCAATGCGCGCACTCTGGGGTATCCAAAACTTACCACCGCATTCGACAACGATACTTCTGGCGAGGGATGTACCGCTACGTGCAGAAGTTCGTTCGCTCCTGCCTCGATTGCCAACGCCGAAAACCTGCAACGCACGTGTCGCCAGCAGGTCTACAACCATTACCTTGCCCTAACCGTCCGTTTGGGCGCGTGGGCATCGATTTGTATGGACCACTTCCTCTTACTTCGGCTGGTAACCGCTGGGCCATCGTCGCTGTTGACCATCTAACGCGATACGCCGAAACCGCCGCCCTCCCAGCGGCTACAGCGCGCGATGTGGCCTCCTTCCTGCTCCACCGATTCATGCTGCGTCACGGTCCGCCCCAGGAGCTGCTCAGTGATCGAGGCCATGTCTTCTTGTCGGAAGTCGTCGACGCCATTCTCAAAGGGTGCAACGTCGTTCACCACAAAACTACTGCTTACCACCTGCAGACGAATGGCCTCACTGAACGCTTTAACCGCACGCTCGGCGACATGCTCTCGATGTACGTCGCAGCCGACCACACAAATTGGGATGCCATTCTGCCCTTCGTCACGTACGCCTACAATACCGCCTCTCAGAGCACTACTGGTTTCTCGCCATTTTTCTTATTGTACGGCAGGCACCCGTCGCACAAAATCGACACTATCCTTCCCTACAGGCCGGATCGATCTGAATGTGCACCTATTTCGGACACAGCCAGGCTTGCTGAAGAATGTCGCGAGCTTGCGAAGACCTTTACAACGCACGAACAAGAGCGGCAGAAGAGCATTCGCGGTGGCACCACCACTTCTGAGTCCACGTTCCTCCCTGGAGCGCTCGTGTGGCTCTCGGTCCCGACCGCTGCAGCTGGCCTCTCTTCCAAACTACTGCCCAAATACGAAGGCCCCTACCGTGTCGTCGAACGCACGTCCCCGGTCAACTACCTGATTGAACCCATTGAGCCATCTTCGGACATGCGCCGTCGAGGGCGCGACATTGTGAACGTGGAGCGCCTCAAGCCCTACCATGACCCGCTCATAGTGACCAGCTGTTAGGTCGCCGGGCGGCTCCCTTTGCGTACCCGGGGTAATTGTACAGAAGCATTAGAACACTGTAATGGGCCGTCCTCTTGAGCGCCTTCTAGTGGGCCGCCCTCTTCGCCTCTTCTCGGAGAGCACGCCCCTCGTGCTCTTGCTCGTGAGCCTGCGAATCTGCGCTCTGTCGTTACTGTCGTCGCTGCGCATCGTCGCCGTCGATCCCGCCGTCAATAAACGCCTTTACAATATATATATATATATATATATATATATATATATATATATATATATATATATATATATATATATATATATATATATATATGGAGGGAGACTAAGCCCTGGCACCAGCTACCAAGGTATTATGGCTGGTGGGGGCGCCTTCGCAACAGGCTTCTGCAGGCCAGCGCCATCACCTCTCCTGAGGGAGGGGGATTACGAGAATTGCGCCGGAGGGATGCTATGGAGAAATAGAACACGACGAAGCTTAAGTGTGTCTGTGGTGCGGGTCTTGTACTGGTAGCCGAAGAACCGGGCTCGACGCGGCCGGACGAATCCAGGCGTGGAGGCTACCCTGGACTCTGGGCGCCGTCGTCTCCCTCAAAGTTTGCGCTAGGCATTTAATATTGACAGTACACAAGCTATGACCCATGTACAATAAAATGCAACCTATATATGAGTCACACTTGCAAAAGAACATAGCAATTTATAAGCTTAAGTATATTTTCTATGATTTCAAAGGAAAAAACGCCAGGCCTGCGCGGAAAGCGCAGCACAGTCACAGCGAAAGCTGGAAGAGCGGCTTTTCTAGAGCCCGTTATAAACTCTCCTGTGGCTACTAATACAGGTACATTAGCAACGTACCCACTACGCCACAAAGCGTAATTTTTGGGAAGTTGGGAAGCACCCAGCACGACATACACCCAGCACGACCATATGTAAGCGATTATGTGCAGTTTGTTGATGCGGCGGATGATGACGATGAATAATTATGGTTGCGCCCTTTGTAATGGGTTGGAAGCGTTAAACGACCCACTAGTTACGTAATGCATATTGTGTGACGCCCGGTCGTTATTTAACTGTCCCACCACGCTTTATAACACACTTTAACCGGAGAAACGTAGAGCGAGAGAGAGAGAGAATTGACTTTATTGAGACCCTGAGGAAATGGATCATGGGAGCCTTATGGGCTTCCTTGGCAACCAACAGAAGTGCACTTGCGAGGAACCCACTACGCTATAAATCATTGTAATTTTTGAGAAGTAGGGCAGTAGGCATTGTGCCATTTTTCGTCATTTTACAGACAGCCGTGGCACCTGCTAAACGCATGTAAGGCATTATGCGCACTTTGTTGATGATGTGCGTGATGTCGATGAAGAATTATGGCAGAGCTCTTTGTAATGGGTTGGAAGCATTAAACAACCTACTCGTTGCGCAATTCGCATTGTGTGACGCCTGGTTACAGAATTCGCGTTGTGCGACGCTTGGTGCTTATTCTACTCTTTTACCACGCTATATTGCATATGCTAATGTGGTTCCTTCCCGACATGAAGCCTGTATAGGACCTTTTTGCAAAGCAGTTTCAAGCACCGGCATGGCTCAGAGGTTGAATATTGGGCTCCCACGCAGAGGGCCCAGGTTCGAACCTCGTTCCATCCTGGAATTTTTTCTTATTTAGTTCTTTTTCTTATTTCGAGCGATACTGGTTACGGACACCGGCGGCGGCGGCGGCGGCGGCGGACAACTACGGCACCAAAAACGGCTGGTGAAATATCTCATAACAGCTTTCGCTGTAATACGGTCGAACCTGCATATATCGAACCTACGTATCACGAATTAGTGTGTATACCGAAGAGTTGTGAAATCCCCTTGAATATATTTTCAATACGTAAAATATTTTATACATCAAATTGCCTAGCGTATAGAAATTTCTCGTGATCCCCTTCGGATTCAATAGATCCGAGTTCAGCTGTACACACTTGCAATACTTTGCCACAGAAATCTCATTGAGGTTCATTACGCTATCGCGGACATAGCATCCAATCCTCAGAGGCGTGGTGACATAAAAGGGTCCTGAGCCACACCTCGAGGTTCGTTAAATAGGAGGCGCCCCATCACCCTCCGCCCTGATGCCTCGTTATACGACTACATTCTGAGTGTAAGGGCCCCTCAGTGGGGGGTGGTCAGGAAGAGCGGGGGGGGGGCTCTTCTGTGAAACTTTGCACCCCCCCCCCCTGCCAACAGAGAACCCTGCGAATGCTATGACCGTCATCAATATCTGGTACATAGAAAAGAAATTCTTTTCTCTTATGATGTGCTGCGCTAGTGCGTACCTGACCAGGACCACCTGCAGAGCCCAGCAGATGAAGGCAAGCAGCAAGAACAACAGCGACCGCCAGAGTACATCCCCCCCTATGAAGAGAGAGAGCAAAAGAAACAAAATAATTCAACAGGTTAATACTGCGTGACCATTCCACGAATTTGGTGGTGCTTGTGTAGTGAATAGGTGGGTGTAACCTGAAGAAGTCATTTTCTTATATAGTTGTACACTGTAAGTGGCACCCTGATCTTGGTAGCATGAATTTGCAGGCTATTCGGGCTTGTTCCTTCTTTGCCATGCTTTCACATGTGTTAGCTACCTTTTCTTCATTCTTCGTTCCTCATAAAAAACAGCAAGAGTATCACAAATATTAAGAATACTACACTATTCACCTGCCATAGCGCAAGGTGTAAGCTTGATGAAGCCCCTCACGGGCTTCCTGGTCAAGTTTTAATGCAAACAGTTACATTCGTGTGATTTGACATTTTTCACAATATTTTGCATTAGAAGATTTCGGTTGCGAAAGCAAGCATCATTACCCTTAAGCAGACGACTGAAAACAGTGTGCGTTGCTAATGGCTCTGCACAATTATGAATAACTACATTTCCTTGCAAGCCCTTCAATTAAATTTTTTAGCTGCTACAGTCTTTTTCCACACGTTCTTTTCCACTGAAACAACAAGAAGAATATCTAGCGGTAAATGTAAACAAATGGCACTAGTACGATGGTACTCCATACTCCGTTTATAAACATGAGGTCAATGGGACGGCCTTTACTGAGATAACCGCATTTGGAAACAGGGCAAAGCTAATACTAATGAAAGCGCGCTGAATTGAAGAACAAGCAAATTGCACTTACTCATGCAGAAGAAGAGAAATAAATGGTCAAACTTCAGCACAACACAGTACAACAAACATGTATAGAACGAAGTAAATATTGTAGAACTGTGCATTGCAACTATTACAGTGTTAATAGATATGCATGTCTGTAGATACATAACGAGTTTCAACTATAGGAGCAATAATAAAGTTACACGTGGAGATATGCAGATGTGTTTTAACACGTTATCCCGCTTTTTGAGGTTTCCACGAGGCTCCGGGTACACGATACTGCAATACTTAAAGAGGTGCTTACATGACGCGCCTGGTCCGCTTTTCGTCTGCAAGGCAGTCGCTCTCCTCAAAATGGCGGTACGCAGGCAAGTCAAATCTGTTGCCGACACTGACGAAGAGAAACAAAATTATCGACTTTGTTGAGATATATATGAACACAGTAGAATGTGCTGAAGCTTTTGTTCTCAAAACCACAGAACTTCTGGTTACACACGCTATGTGGAGCACAGCTTTCTCACGTACGCAGGGTTGCTACCCAACGGAACACAAATAATCCCCAGTACATCCGATGGCTGCTTAGCCATGGATGATGGAGAGCTAATGGATATATTCCGATGACATAAGCTGGTCGTCTGAGGGACCGTCCACGCAATAAAAAGCATCAAATCGGAAATCCTGGACACGGCTTTCTCGGACACTCAGACGTCACCGGACTTGGAAATCTCAACATGGACGTCCAGGGGAGACATTAACAAGGTGAATATCCACACTAACATCTATGACCACTCGAGTTCATATACACTGCCTTTATAATGAGTATTTCGTCTGATTTGGTTCACTCGGAAGCAGTTTTTATACACTTATCATGACTGGGCACTGAGGTAACGTATATCTCTGACGACCGTACAGCAGTGTAGCTCGCATTAAATATATTCAATGTGTTCTACTGTGAATGTTGCGTCCTCAGCTAATATGGTGTAACTCACCCAACTTTTACCAGTATGTAGGTCGAACACTTGCTTTGACGGCCCTTATCTGTGAACACAACGGCACCCTAAGGCAACTGTAGGACTGTCTTACTGGCAACGGTTGCGTACGGGGGATTAGAACATATTAACTCAAGACACAACATCCAAAGCAGGAGCACATTCAACATATTTAACTTGAATTGCATTGGTACACAGTGATCAGAAATGCATAAGTGTGTGTGGGGGGAGGGGGGGGTCATGAAGATATTACGCTTATAAATGCGAATCCAAATGATGCATGTAAGTCTTGTAATAAGACTTGCCTGGCCTTCCGTGATTGTCTGGCTGAGGTTCTAATAATACACGCATAAACAGCAGAAATCACAGTCCATTTAACCCTTTCCCTACCGCGGGGAAAATAGTTGTTCTTTGTAGGCTACACTAGATATTTCTTGCTGATGGAACTTTTCATGCATAGAAGTTTCATTAACGTGATGAATGCTATGCGAGCAATATAAACTGCCAGATTCAGGATTTCAGGACAGGATTAAATTGAACAGTTTGTAAATACACGCTTCTGTATACTAAGGAAAAAAATATAACAGAAATTATGAGATATATATATATATATTTTCCACCGTCTAATAGGCACCATCTTTGAAAAATTCGAACTTCTTCATTGAGCGGGAGTTCAAAGATAAAAATCTTACTGTAAGCACTACAACTGGTCTTTATGCGGCAAAGCAGTTCCTGGATGTAAAGCGTAGCGTAACGCCGCATATCTTGCAGTAAACTCTTGTTTTCTGCTTGGCTTTCAGGTCGCACTTCTATTCCCTATGCAGTTTCCATAAGTTTCCATCCGGGTAGCCTGGTGCTGAAACGCAAACTGGGATGGCCCGAAGCACAAAGCGAAGCTGTACCGGGCTGGTACCGGGCTGGTTTGCATCGACGTTTCAAAGTCCGACGAAGAGGCAGCATCCTCACACTCGCTACTGCTCGTTCAATCGATAAAATCAGCCGAAAATACACTGGAATGCTGATATCTGCCATCTTTCGAAGCGCGTGTGAGCGCCGCATCCGGGGTCGGCCATTGTCGATGTTCACTTGGACGATCGCGAACTTCGGAGCGCGCTCAAAAATCAAGGCCATGCGGGAAGAAAAACTACATAAAGAACAAAACTAGAGTTCTTCCCCTTCACGAATGATGGAGCAGTGTGTCCGTGAACGGCGCGGAATGCCTCGAACGCGGCAATTTAAGCCATCGATAGAAAGCTACCGATTCCTTATGAACGCGGTACTGAAAGAGATAAAAAGTGTACTGCAAAAGCATGCTATTTATGCATAAAAACATTTCGCGCAGCTCACCCTAACATGAGCATGACTTGAGTCGACATGAGTCGCCCTGGCTTCATAGATTTTGACGGTGTCCACGTAGTTCCTAATTGGTAAGTATGAAGCACACTGTCTTCTGAGGAAGACAAGGACTTAAAGGAGCCCTGCAACACTTTTCTGAGTTGTAATGGAATAGTCTCACTATTAGCGCATGATGCTTCACGAATCACATGTTGCAAAAAGTTTTAGAATCCGTCAAGTACGAGCGGAGTTGCAGGGGTTTGTCGCACGCTTCAAGCGCTTTCTCTCTCCTCTCGTACCAGCGTGCGCACTGAAAGCTACGCAGGGAGGGGAGGGGGTTTGACAAGGGGGCAAGAAGATGCAGCCCTTCGTCAGCGCGCGTCACGACCTTGAGCACTATATATATTTTTCTTTTTCTAGAATGTGCGGCTGACTTTCAGTGCGATCGCGAAGCACTGCACATGGCGGCATTCCGCGGCGATCACGGTAACTACTCCGCTCAGAATGCTGAAGTCAGCCAATGGCTGCTGGAACTTGAGTATATGACGCAGTGATTTGAGTATATAGCATTATTTGTCGAGAGAAGAGGGTGCGATTTTTAGCCTGACTGAGAATTTATTGTATAATTCCATGGCCGCATGCTGCACTATAATGTTTGGCTCGCGTGTTCTCGGGAGCCTCGACTACAGATCGGAGCGTTTTCTGACCATGCTCAAATATTGTTGCAGGGCCCCTTTAACGTACCATGTTTGAGGAAATTTCGTTGAGGCAATGTGGCCAAAATACGAAAACA